>NW_027507685.1:187673619-187788619 GCF_037356315.1 Lithobates pipiens | reverse complement strand
CTCACAGGCCCCCTTATAACAGAGTGTCCCCTCACAGGCCCCCTTATAACAGAGTGTCCCCTCACAGGCCCCCTTATAACAGAGTGTCCCCTCACAGGCCCCCTTATAACAGAGTGTCCCCTCACAGGCCCCCTTATAACAGAGTGTCCCCTCACAGGCCCCCTTATAACAGAGTGTCCCCTCACAGGCCCCCTTATAACAGAGTGTCCCCTCACAGGCCCCCTTATAACAGAGTGTCCCCTCACAGGCCCCCTTATAACAGAGTGTCCCCTCACAGGCCCCCTTATAACAGAGTGTCCCCTCACAGGCCCCCTTACATCAGAGTGTCCCCTCAGCACCCCTTACATCAGAGTGTCCCATCATCACCAGCCCCCCTTACATCAGAGTGGCCCACTGAGCCATTGGTCCACCGGGAAACTCCCAGTAGTCCCGAGGGCCAGTACATGCCTGCCCAGAAGATGTCTCAGCTGGTCCTTTCAAATCACCAAAAAGGAGTCAGACCCATCCTTCTTTGTTTTTCATCCTTAGGATTCATTTGATGCAAGAAATCCTGACAGGTCCCTACAGACTTGTCCAGGTTTGCTCCCTATGTTCTACACAGTGTGTACAGATCACCGCACACCATTGCACTTAGCAGCGTTTCATGAAAGAAACCCATTTCTGTTCCTATACCTGCCTGAATGCCATGTATTCCTCTGTATATTTTAACACACAGCCCACGGTGTCAGTTATTTCCTGCCCAGGGTGTAGGTTCTCCTTCCTGGCTGAGCTGTGTCATCTACTCCAAGCCTGCATTACAGAGGAGGGTCTGTCTGCTGTGGTTAATTGCATAGTTAGTTTAGGAAATCCATTAGATTTTCCTAAGGGAGAAAGAATCCCCTCACCCCCACTATCCCACCTAGATTTACAAGGCAGAAACCAACAGTCACGAAGGGAATGTCAGCAAGTAGATGGCTTCAGCAGATTCCACATTAACATTTACTTTCTTGAAATTGGAACTGCTCCCATCCAGCTAAAAGCAGAATACTGTTCAAAAATGAGGAACTACTGTGATTACTAAATACTACGTTAATATGCAATGCAGCCCTGCTCCTGCGTTTAAAATTGCGCACATTCCAGCAGTGAATGAAAACGCCTTTCCTTCAGGAGTGCTCCATTGCTATTTATTCTTGTTGGCGCCCCAATGTGTTTAGCGGTGTGCATTGTAATGGACCAAAACTCATGGTAACAAAGTACCATGCATTTTAGAGTGGCACAGTTAAAAAAAAAAAAGGCGATTACCCTTCTTTGGTGAGATTGCTGCTCCTTGGGCAGCCCATTGAAATTTAATGGGCTGCCCAAAAGCGCTTCATCTTAAAGCCAAACTAAGCCCTTGTACACACGGTCAGAGATTCCGACGGAATGTGTCCTATCGGACCGTTTTGTCGGATATTCCGTCTGTGTGTGGTCTGCATCAGACTGTTTCCGTCGGAATATCCGACGGACCAAGTTTTCCAACTTGCCGGTAAAATTTTCCGCCAAAATGCTCCTATCGGACATACTCTGATCATGTGTAGCCTACTCCGATGGACAAAGTGCCACGCATGCTCAGATCAAATTCCTAGATCAAAGCTATTGGCTACTAACCTGAACGTAGTCCCGTCGTAACTAAACAACGTCCTCACGTTATGTACAATCAGATTTTCCGACAACTTAGTCCGACCGTGTGTATGCAACATCACTTCCGGACCTCTTCCGGAATTAATCCGTCGGAATTACTCCGACGGATTTGGTTGTCAGAATCTCTGACCGTGTGTACAAGGGCTAAGGGGAAAGGAAAAATTCTCTTTTTGCAGTGGGGCTGCCCCTACTTTACACTTACAGCAAAGGTTGCTACACAAAAAAGGTTTCCGTGGTTCCTTTATCCTGATTGGACGTCCTACAATGTCTTTCAGGCTAACAATCGGCGCGCACTCGTGAGGGCGTACAACGTGGCGATCAGTGGTGTGGTGTGGCGTGTCAGCTGTGTCCAATCACAGCTGATCACTTTGTAAACTGGAAAAGCTGTGTATCGGCTTTTCCTCACTCGCGTGTAGAGGAGAGCTGATCGGCTAATCTGTGCCCAGAGTCAATGTTGATCAGTGCCCATCACTAATGCCTGCCAGTGCTCCCTTATTAGTGATACCCATGAGTGTGATCAAGTACCGATCAGTGCAGCCTTTCAGTGCCACCTCATCAGTGCCCATCAGTGAAGCCTCCTCAGTGAAGGAGAAAATGTACTTATTTAGACAATTTTAAAACGGAAACAAAGAAAAAAAATTTTTATTTGAAAGTTTAAAGTGTTCATTCTTTTTTTATTTGTTGCACAAAAAAAAAAAAAAACCACAGCAGTGATCAAAAGAAAGCTCTATTTGTGGGAACAAAATAATAAAAAAAATTTTGCTTGGGTACAGTGTGTACACCTCCGGTCACTGCCTTTGCAGCTTAAAGTGGTTGTAAACCCTTACAAACCACTTTGACCTACAGGTAAGCCTAGATTAAGGCTTACCTGTAGGTCCAAGAAATATCTCCTAAACCTACACGGTTTAGGAGATATTTACTAAAAGACAGTCACTGCTGTCTACGGCGCATGCGCCGTAGACAGCGGTGCGCAGGCGCACTATCACTGTTCGCAGCATTCCGCTGCTAACAGCAATATGCCGTTAGTGGTGGCTCCCATGCGCATGCGCGGGAGTGACGTCGTCGCTGCTCCGGCGCTGTGAGTGGCCGGAGCAGCGATACCCGGAAGAAGATGGATGCTCCGGACTACAGGGGACAGCGGTGACTTCGCTGGCTCCTGTGTCAGGTAAGTGACACATAATGGGCTACTATGCGATACATAGTAGCCCATTATGCTTTACCTTTGCAGGGAGACAAAGAAGAAGTAAACCCATCAGGGTTTACTTCCTCTTTAAGGGGAAGAAATGGGGTGCGTTAAAAATGCAGCTGTGTTTTTACCCCCCCACGCAAGTGTAAACGAGCCCTAAGGGTTAAAGGGTTAATTGCTCTTTTTAGGTCTAGGGGAACAAGAAAAGCAGTTAGATTTACCCAATCCTCCTCTGTGCCCTATGACTGGTTTCCTCTTCCTCACTATGCCCCAACAGTCATACTGTAGGTCCTCTGACATCACCAAGAGATTAATGCAGGGTCCTTAGCTTTGCAATGGACATGAGGATACTGCGGAACAGTTCACCTCTGGAGCATAGGGGAGCACCGGATCGGGCAAAAAAAAAAGTATTTTTCCGTCCCCCAGACCTAAACGGGCATTTAACCCTTAAATGCATGGGCAACTCCATTGGAAGGAGGGGATATTTATCTTCCCTGAAGCTTAATGTGGGTAAAAGGCTTGTACACAGTCACCCACACATGCACATGTGTCAACCCATGTGACCCTGTTGTTATATTAAAGTGACCTGTTACCTCAGACTGTTAACCTCTAAAGCCCCGGAAGGTTCACCCCCCTTCATGTCCAGGCCATTTTTTGCGATATGACACTGTGTCAGTTTAACTGCCAATTACACGGTCTTGGGACGCTGTGCCCAAATAAAATTGATGATTAGCTGCGGCAGGTCGGCTCTATTGTGTGAAACCACGTACCTGTACATCATTTAGTGCAAAAAGCACCGGGAGGAAGGCACGTGTGTGAACAAAGAGGGAATTGGCGGCTCCAGGGTACCCTGTGTCCACCAGCCATCCGCGATCATTCCCCAGAGAGGCAGAACAGCAGTCTGCTTATGTAAACATGCAGAAACATGGATCTCTCTCTTCATCCAGACAATCCCCCACACAGATGACAATTGCGTGGTCGTGCGATGCTGTACCCAAATAAAATTGACGTCCTTTTTTTCCCACAAATAAAGCTTTCTATTGGTGGTAATTGATCACCCCTGCAGTTTTTTTTTAATTTTTAAAAAAGAGCGACAATTTTGAAAAACAAAACAATATTTTTTACTTTCTGCTATAACACATAGCCAATACAAAAATTAAAGAAAAATCTAATTTCTTCATCAATTTAGGCCAAAATGTATTCTGCTACATATTTTTTGTTAAGAAAAAAAAAATCCCAATAAGTGTATATTGATTTGTTTGCACAAATGTTATCACGTCTACAAACTATGGGATAGATTTAGGGACTTTTTATTTATTTTTATTGTTTTTACCAGAAATGGTGGCGTTAAAGTGGTTGTAAACCCTCCCCCACAACTTTGTCCCATGTAAATCAGCATTAAAAACCCTAATGAACACTGCTTGTAGATATCTCCTTACTTGCTTAGTATTGTTGTAATCCTTGTTCTGTAGAATGAAGTCACTGAGCATGCCCAGATCTCCCCTGATTTAAGGCACACTCTCTGTCTTATCTATCTCTTATCAGGATTTCCTACGGCGCAACACTGAACTCTGCTAATCACTCAGAGCTTCCTCCAACACACCATGTGACCATGTGACATGACATACAGTCTAAACGTGGCCATTACTGCAGTCTTATCAGCTGAAGCTGATAAGTCTGACAAAGGGAAACATTAGACATTGGCACAAGTAAATACTATGAAATAAACAAGTGAGCTATAAACAGGGAAGCAGGGTTGCCATAGAAATGTTGGATTGAGAAGGAGGCTTGGTTAACAGTACAGGAAGTGCTCAATGTAAGGGCGGAAATACACTCCACTGTGGACTCAGAAAACAATACTTAAGATGGTGCTGCCTAACCCCTGGAAACAATTTTTTTTTAAAGTTTCTTTAAACAGTAAGTAATATGCGATTTGGGCTAGATTACAGTGGCTATAGTCTGATAATTACTTATTATAATGGACTAAATGAAAAGAAGCATCAGAGTGGGAGAGTTTACTTCCTCTTTAAGCAATTTTTACCGGGACTGCGACATCATGGTTGTCAAATCTGATACTAAGTGACACTTTTTTGGGAGCACAGTGGTGTAGTGGGTAGCACTCTCCCCTAGCAGCAAAAAGGGTCACTGGTTCGAATCACAACACTACCTGCCTGGAGTTTGCATGTTCTCCCTTTGCCTGTGTGGGTTTCCTCCGGGTACTACGGTTTCCTCCCACACTCCAAAGACATAAAGGTAGGTTAATTGGCTTGTCTAAATTGGCCCTGGTATATGTATGAATGTGAATTAGGGACATTAGATTGTAAGCTCCTTGAGGGTAGGGACTGATGTGAATGTATAATGTATATGTAAAGCGCTGTGTAAATTGACAGCGCTATATAAGCACCTGAAATAACCAGTGACACCAATACAGTGATTAGTGCTAAAAAAAAAAAAAAATTAAAAAAAGAACTCGCTGTATAAATGACACTGGCAGGGAAGGGTTTAACATCAGGGGCGATCAAATTGTGTTCCCTGGATATGCTTTCTTACTGGGTGGGGGTGGACTGACTTGAGGAAGAGACACATCTTTTGGGTGGAGCTACGCTTTAACTTTGTATCGACAACCGTTGCAGATTGCAAATGGAGTGCATTTTGCATGCAATGTGAATCGCACAGGAACGCGCAGTCATGTGCGGTCATGATGTGTACTGACCCTCAATCTGAATCAAAAATACATGCGTGGTGTTTTCCATGTATTGCTATGGCCCTAGTTCCCACCAGTACAGTGCATTCCAGTGCAGTCAATAAGAATAGGGCATTCGGTAACGCATCGGAAAGCTCACGCCCTGAATTGAGATGAAGAGGAGAAAAAAACACACAAGAACAAATCCAAAGCGCATAAAAAAAAATGTGTGTAAACGTGTATGCAGGAACAAATTTGGAAAACATAAATTGTGGTGTCAACTGGCCCTAACAGTTTCCTCCATCCACACAAATGGCATAGAAGGGGAATTCCCGGCGCCGCCTATTGTACTCTGACAGCCACTAGTGTTGGCTGTCAGAATAGCAAAACAGCGCCTGCAACTGATTGGCCACAGGTGCTATTCGGCCAACAAGGCCCCATGCATGATTATTGTCCCAGTTCCTGCTGCCTCCGCAAATGTCAATGACCCAGAGCTGGCCGGGCCACCACTGTTGGAATATTGGCCGATCCCTATAGCCAGCCAATTTCAAATAAAAATCACACAATGATGGTTGGAATTGAACAGTAAAATGATATTCCCTGAGCACGTTGTACAATCATTCACGTGTCTTGTAAAGATATTTCTCAGCATAAGGGATTTCCTTGTACTTTTTGAAGGAAATGCAGAGTTATGAAATGTGGTTTCCTCCTCTCGGTGTGACATGCTTTCACTTCTCTGACCTCCACCGTTTAGTTATGAAGAAGCAGTTGTAGGCCCTGAACCCTTGTCATCTTTAATTTTCCACCATTATTATGACACTCTGATGCAAAATTTAGTACCTAGAACCACAGCATGGCGATCTGAGTCATGTTGCATTGGCAGACCTTCAGGTTTCCCATGATGCAATTCTGTGCTAAAAACAAAATCTTGGTTTATAGCTTGTTGATCAAGAAACATCATATTAAAGAGTAAGGATGAGCTCTGGTTTGTTCGCACAGCCCACGTGCAGAGCCCGCCAGGAAATCGCTCTGCGCTAATCAAGGCAGTGAGATTGTCCCGATGTGCGGCTGCAGAGATCGGGAAATGCCTTGCTGCCTGTGATTAGCGCAGCGCTGCGCCGACTTCCTGGCGGGCTCTGCACGCGGAGTGTGCGAACACGCCTGAGCTCATTCTTATTAAAGAGACCCTGTTTTTAAACTTTTCCCTTTGGTATAATGCATGTGTGCAGCAATCCGGCAGGTGGGACTTGACACCTTAACATGCGTCCATGGGGCTCCACTTTTGTGGGCTGTGCTGGGTTCCAGGTCATGTGACTTTTGTAACAGCCAATCACATGGAGCGATGTTATGGGGGCACAGGTAGCAGGAAAGGTAAGTAGTCACATGCTTATTTTCCAGCATTGCCTTTTTCAAGAGATATTTTTAATGAAAAGTTCCTTTTAGAGGCAAACTCTATTCAAATGGCTAAACATTCATTTGAAATACAAGCCTGGCCAAGGGATTTGTAATTCTGTGCAACAAGTCTCTTGAGCGTTTTTTTTTTTTTTTAACAGTAAATACTGCCTTAGCAATGCTGGCTGAAATACTCACCTCCTGTCCCGTGCTGTCTCCTGCAGTAATTTTATTTCACCACAAGATGTCCTCAGTCTTCCGGATTGAACAATGCCTAGTGAAGGGCCTCATGAGCCTGCCCCATTAGAGCACAACAGCAAGGATGAAGAAGTGGACCCAATGCATCAAAGGACCAGCAGGAGGGGGAACACGGGGAAGGGGTAGCTGGGCTTCAGGAGAAGAGGAAGGGATGACTGGGTGCTTTAGGAGGGGAGAAAAAGGTAATGGGGGGGGGGGGCACCAGGAGGGGAGTTGGGGGATGGCTCTAGTGGAGGAGAAATGGGGATGGGGGGGTCTTTTGGAGGGGAGGAAGGGTTGACGGGAGAAGGCTCTAGCAGGAGAGGAAGTTGGACTTCAGGAAGGGAGGAGGGTGTGATGGGGGGGGGGGGGGGTCTAGGAGGGGAGGAAGGGTTGAGGGTTGATGAGGAGAGGGGCTCTAAGAGGGGAGGAAGGCGTAATGGGGGGGCTCTAGGATGGCAGGAAAGGGGGATGGGGGCTCCAGGAGGGAAGGAAGGGGTGATAGGAGAAGGCTCTAGGAGGAGAGGAAGGGGGACTTTAGGAAGGAAGCAGGATTTGACTGGGGGGGAAAGGCTCTAGGAGGGGAGGAAGTGGTGAATGGGGGGGGGGGGGGGCTCTAGTAAATGAAGAATAGGTGATGGGGGCTGCATGAGGGAAGGAAGGGGTGATTAAGAGGGAGAGGCTCAACATTGGGCTTCAAGCACTCCTGACAGACAGCACATCCAGATCCTGAATCTACCTATCAACTTTGCATACAGTATGTATGGAGAACTTTGCAAGGGTCTGCAAGTAATTTTCCTTGAAAGTGGGCAAATAGTGCAATCCAGATTGCCCTTGCCTACAGCTTTTCCCTTCAAACTAAGAAATCTTCACTCTCTCTCTTCCATATACATATATCATTATTTTTTTACGGTTTGCGACTGTCTATATATATTTTTTTCAGGCTACTATTATAACTGCACTGTATTAGAAGCCATTGACCCTGTATTTAGCTTATCAGTTTGATAGGAAGCCTTAAGCCACGACTTCAAAGTTAACCTGATTGTCTATTCATAAATAGAGTTGGCTCACAAAATCCCTTTCGTGCTGCTCACAGGTGACAGGTACACTTGGATATACAGTAATTGTCCCCTCTCCCTCCTCTATATTTGTTCATGTTAGGTGCAGGTTGCTGCTTCATATACATCGATGTATTATTACATTTTAGGCTGAATGGGCCTTTAAAAGTCCCCGAATGTCCTACTGGTCTCTAATTAAGACTCTGAATCATCTAATTGCCGTCTGGAATTAAAAGTAGCATTGCCTATGGATGAACCAACCCTATAATAATGTGTAAAGTAATGCCAGTCTGGGATCGTGCTGTGGCAGGAATGACTTGAAATACTCCGTATTTTCCTGTAGTGAGCCAGGAATAGAATAGACTATAGATGCTTCAACCTCAGGCTTCATGATGAATGAGCAATGTGTTCTGCTTTGCAGAGCCCACTCCAAGCATGTTACTATACATTTATGTTTCCAATGCTCTTGGGGAAAGTCAACCACATGCATCATCACCTACTCTATACGTATACAGTGCACCTGACATGCCTTTGTTTCCATCACAAGCTAACGGTATCTTTATCCTTAAGCTTTTTGCACATGGGCGGATGAGACTGTACAAAGTAAACCCTGGCATATTGCCCCCTCCTGGAAAGCCCAGGTGCTGCGTAGACCAGTGGTGGCCCATCCATAAGGGTCGCAGGGGCATCACCCCCCTAATCCATGTGCCCGGCCCCTAATATACATGCAGGATTCCAGACGCAAGGAATTAAATGTTTTTTTTTGTTTTTTTTATAAGCACATAATTAGAGCCTGAGGCTCTAATTGGCTTTTAAAAAGGATGGGCTTGGGGCGCAGAGCACACACTGTTGTGTGACAATAGCGAATTAATATTCGCTATTGTCTTCCTGGTTCTCCTCCTGGCCAATCGGGTATCAGGACCCTAAGGTAAGGAGACCACTGATTGCCACCTTCCTGTCCGTCTCCAGCGGTGGGTGTTGATCGCTGCCTTCCCATCCAGCTCCCCCAGATATTGAGCACCAGCCGCCACTGGCATAGACCTCAGTGAATGTGAAAAGCTGCACTGGGGTGCACTCATATAGCATACAAGTGTTTTAAAAAAAATAGAAGCCCCCCAACCGCTACCATCTTTGCATGTCATTATGATAATACTTTCCTTTGTGGCCTTGGCAAGAATTTTGCAGATAGAAGCAGAATGAAAGAGGAGATAGAAATCACACTCTGTGCTTTGGATCAAGGCAAGTGCACTCTATAGAAGGATGTGCTTTGTTCATTTCTTCATTTCAGAGGTTTACAACCACTTGTGAAAACAAAGCTGCATTATTTGGGTGCCTTTTTATATTTACTTGGAGTTCAGCTGTAGACAAAACCTTTACTATAGCCTGATTTCTAAAAGTAACCATGTCATTGTATACAACAAAGTGCATATTCCTGTTTGGCCAGCACTGGACACCTCCCAGATCTTCTAAAAACACAAATAATGCTTCAAATTTGAACTTTTGTCCCTGCCGGTAACTGCAAACATGGGTGATGTTGCACCTCTCGGCTCAATGAACAATGGACCTGACTGTGTGATGGTTATTAAAAGTTGCACTTTTTTATGGAAGCAATTCACGCTCAGGAATTTGACAAATCATTGCTCTGGATCCTTCACTCTGCTGTCACTCGTTTTTTTTTTGGTGACGTGACCTCCTGCTGGGATCGTGACATACTGACCCCCAAAGCCTCGCTGCACACTCACAAATCTGAGACGCTCATTCAACTGTTCTGGAATAAAGAAACCCCTGGGGAGAACTTTGACATCATATCTGTTTAAGAGGCTGCTCAGGAAAGTCTGAGTAATCTAAGCAACTTCACATTTTAAGGGATTAAGTATTCTGTGGAGACCTATGCTATGCGGTCATTCAGAGGAAGACCTTTTATTCAAAAAACATAAAAAATAAATATATACAGAGCACTGCAAATTATGACCATGGAGAGATTTAGTCTTCGCCACTGGTCTGGTATTTATGACAATCTACTTAAAAAGCAGTGAATTTGATTCTCCACCAGAGAAAGGCTGATGAAATTTCTATGTATATTAATAAAACCCTAGGTCGAGAACAGATTGAATTACAAAAAAAGTGTTTTCCCTGGTTATTGATATGACTTTCAAAACGTAATGGTTGCTCTTACTTTTATTTTATTTAAAGTAGGGTGATCAAACTGTTTTAAAGTAGGGTGACAAGGCACCCCTGATTTGCCTAGTTTTCGATACGACTTTGACAATTAAATGGTTGCCTTTCTTTTTATTTGATTTAAAGTTGGGTAACCAGATGTCCCTGTTTTGCCTGTTTTTTTATACAACTTTTACAATGAAATGGTTGCTCTTCTTCCATTGGTTTGATTTAATGTAGGGTGCTCAGACAGACTTAAAGTAGGGTGACAAGTTGTCCATGATTTTCCTCATTTTTTGATTTTCACAATTAACTGTTTGCTTTTCCTTTTGTTTGATTTAAAGTAGGGTGATCCTACTGATTTAAAGTAGAGTGACCAGTCTTCCCTGATTTGCCTAGTTTTTTTATATGATGTTGACAATTAAATGGTTTGTCTTCCTTTTGTTTGATTTTAAATTGGGGTGATCAGACTGATTTTAAAGTAGGGTGACCAGTCATCCCTGATTTGCCTAGTTTTTGATCTGACTTCACAATGAAATTGATGCATTTCCTTTTGTTTGATTCAAAGTAGGGCGATCAGACTGATTTAAGGTAGGGTGACCAGTTATCCCTGATTTGCCTAGTTTTTAATATGACTTCACTATTAAATGGTTGCTCTTCCTTTTATTTAAATTAAGGTTAATCAGACTGACTTAAAATAGGGTGACCACACATGTCCCTGATTTGCCTAGTTTTCGATATGACTTTAACAATTAAATGGTTGTTCTTCCTTTTGTTTGATTTGAAGTAGGGTGATCAGATGTCCCTGATTTTGTCTAGTTTTCAATGCAACTTTCAGAATGAAATGGTTGCTCTTCCTTTGGTTTGATTTAAAGTAGGATGACCAGACTACACAATCCCTGATTTGAGTAATCTGTGCCCAGATAAAGTGTTGCCAATTTTGTCCATGTTCCTACACATTTTAGTCCTGTAATGGACCTTTGGTGCTTACTGTTGGAGGAATTATGTTGGATAAGAGAGAATTTCATACATATTGTATCTCTTAATATATCTTGCATGTAATCTTACCAATGACAGCCAATAGAAACATTACTAGTTGGATTACCCCACAGCCCTCCAGGCTGAGGATTACTTATTTTTTTAGGTTTTCATTTATTTGATTGTTTTACAATACAATGACTAGACCCCCCCCCCCCCCCCCCCCATTTTCCTAGACAGTCCCTGATTTGAGAAGGTTGTCCTCATATAAAAATCGTCCCTGATTTTTGTACCTATTTTTAAAGCTGTTGTTTTTTGGAGAGGAGGTTGATACGGCACCATACATAATAGTTATGTATAATGATGTTTATCCCATTACCTGTAGGCTGCTACTTCTACTAAACATCTTCCCTGTCATGTCTCTTCAAAGCTGCCAGATACTGCCCTGAGTGGTTGTCTTTGAGTGCTGGTAGAGTTAACAGCAGTCGCTGCGACTGAGAAAAGTTGCACTGCTCACGTGCCCTCTTCTGCCTTCTCCACCTTTCATAGAATACATGTTACTATGATAGCTGGTTATCTGTCAAGGGGAGGTGAAGTAGTTGATTGATGGGATTCCATTGCCTGTTTACAGCATGCAATACATTGTGGGAGAATAGTAAGACAAGTTTTTTGAATGGCGAAAAAGACAGAAGGGGTGAATGGCACAACTTTTCTCAGTAGCAGCGACTGTTAACTCTTTCAGCACCAGAAACAGCCACTCAGGGCAGCTCTGAAAAACAGCACAAAATGTTTTTTTAGCACAAACAGCAGCCTTCAGGTAATGGGATAGACACCATTACACATAACTAATATGTATGGTGGTGTATCCCCCTCCCCCTCAAAAAAACACCCCTAAACTTTAAAAACGGGGACATAATCGTGGCCACTATTTTTGGGGAATGCCTCAAATACGGAACAATCTAAGAAATCTGGGACACCCTACTTTAAAACAAACAAAGGCAAAAAAAAAAATGAATTAAAAATGTACCCCCCCCCAAAAAAAGTAATTCCTGGGGTAATCGTCCCCCAATGGCTGTGACATTGTTGACAGGTCACTGTCAACTATTGAGGTTTACATGCTGGTGCCCTGTGCCAGAAGTAACGTGCATTTTGGAGTGACCACTCTGCTGGGAACATTGTCACCCTAGGATAAGATGTTGTACTAAGCTCACTGCTGGCAGGATCTAAGTGTGAGATACTAGTTTATGCTATTTTTATTTTTACGTTTTAAAAACCCTTTTTAAAGTGGAACTTTAATTATTCAAAAAAAGAATGTGAACAGGAAGACTTTTAATTACAGCAGGGACATACTATATACATGGGTTGCATAGTACATTTTGTTTTTACGTCCATGTCTTCCTAGCCAATGCCACCAATACTGTAACATAGACTTTAGTGTTTGCATACAGACAACATTACCTATAGGGTAAAATTATGTTGCAGGGCACACAAAAAGTGAATGAAAAAAGGAAATTCCTAGCATGCTAAGCGTGTAGCTCTCCACAGTTATTCCATAGAGGTGAATGCAGATTGCATGCATACGCTTAAGTACATCTAAAAGCATTGGTGACTCTTGGGGAAACTCTTCATCTCTAAAGACACATTTGTTTATCCTGTGTGCAAAGTAAGCAAGTGACAGTGATTCATAAAGGACATACAGAGTACTGTACGTAAACAAGTTATATAATCATGATAGGTAAATTATCATTCATTAAATGTAGATTATGTATACAATTTATATAGTTTAGAATATTTTATTGATATTCTTAAATAATATTATATACATCAATAAATAAATATTTATTTCCAAAAATATATTGTCTATTTTATTTGAATATATCTGTATATAAAACATACACACGTGTGTGTGTGTGTGTGTGTGTGTGTAAAAAAAAAAAAAAAAAAATTATATATATATATATATATATATATATATATATATATATATATATATATATACTGTGCCTTGCAAACAGACATCATTTCACTAATTATGTGACTTCTGAAGGTACCGTATTTATCGGCGTATAAAACCTCACCCCAAGTTTAGGAGGGAATTTTAAGGAAAAAAACTTTTAGGAGGGAAGTTTAAGGAAAAAACTTACATTTACATGCCCATCAATGCAGCCTTGTCAGTGTAATTTGCAGCCTTGTCATTCAGCTTTGTCATGCAGCCTTGTCTGAATACTTTTGCAAGGCACTGTATTTATAGTTTTTTTTTCTGTAATACTTTAATATGTAGCAGTTCATTTTTAGATATTTTATATTTACACATTTAAATATACATACATAAATATACTATTTCTAAATGTTATACAGCAGCTCAGTTGCTAATTGTACTGCTAGCCAGTATTTCATGAAGGCAGCTCATTTTAGTGCTTGTCTTGTTGTAGAAGGCCAGTGACCTGTCACACATCAGACTTCATTAAGTAGAGGTCATATGGTGCCCAAGGGGTTATGGTTCAAAAGTCATTGCCCCAGTGCAGGGGAATCTGCACTTAAGACCAGCTGTCATTTTAGGCCTAGCAAGAGGGAGGTGATCAGCTCTTAGTGGAAGACTAAATGGGTCAGGCAGTGAATTTCCCATGATCCCCAGAGGCCAGACATCTAGTTGTAGTGTAGAAATGTATTTAACCTAATGATAAAACGTTTGTCCATACAACATCGGTGCTTATTGTAATTTTAACTACTAACCTAATGTTATGAATTATTATTATAAGGCAAAGATGTAACTAGTGATTGATTTTTGCATCATGAGTTAAAAAAAAATTAAACTGCCCCCATCACCTTTCAGGCATATACCTAACCATTGCCAATTGTTGTTGTTGCGTTTTTTTGTTGTTTTTTTTTTACATTACTATTCAAAAAAATTGCAATTCTTTTTGTAACCTAATATTTGTATTCATTGTTCCTTAACCCCTAGTTTTGAGATTCAGACACATAATTCTCCAAAGCAGCAATTTTTTTTGCAATCATTTTTCACGTATCAGGGAACCCCTCCTACGATTAGTCCATCAGTGATCATTGGGAAAATGCCCTTTACATTAGTGAGGATCAATGGTAAGAATGCACCTCTTACAATGGTGGGCTGAACGCCAAATTTAATGTAATGCCACTGGATTGATCAGGTGGCCTTGGACTTAGAACTATGCAGCCACCATCACATGGGAGGGTCAGTAAGTCACAACTCAAGGAACCCCTAGTAGCCTCTGGAGGAACTTTAGGGTTCCATGATCCCTGATTGCGAATGGCTGCTTTAAAGGCACGTTGAATTGCCCAGTCATTTTATCAGCATGTATTTTCATCCCTTATGGCTTTTGCATTTTCGGCTTTTGCCCCGGCTTCAGCACCCCTCTTATAGTTAACCATTTGTTATTGTTCAAGACTAAAACTTCCTAGTGTCAATACATCTGTATATGCCTGTGGAGTTAATGTTGGTGGTAAACCTGGAATTCTCAAAGGGTATAACCATATTTATGTAGATCTTTAAATGTAGTACAGTTTAGGTGGCTGGGGCAGACTAAATGGTTTGTGAACAGAAGAACAGGACTCATGCTTATGTTGATACTGTGCATTTTGTTTTTTTTTATTTTTATTTTTTTTGCAAAGGGTCACCAGTCTCCCACTTTGGGCACTCTTGATTTTACAACTGAGGAGTGGCACTGGTAGAGCGGCAAGGATGTTTTATATTATGCTTATTGACTCACTTGGCTGGTCACTGTACATACCACCAAAAATCTACAGTTTTGTTTTCTATAGCAGTCATTAAACTATTCCGCAAAAGGAAAAAAAAAAAAAAGGAACAAAAAAAGCATGAAAAAGAACAACTATGATTCGATTTACTCTGCTTTTTTCCATACTTTCCTGCTACAGTACAGTAGCATAGCACCATTTTATATTACCTTATTCTGTACCATGGAAAGGCAAACTATAAATGTCTCCTGGTTGCAAACTGACAGCTCTGCCTTATAATGTATGTGCAGGATTTCTACCACGTGTTTGCTGGTCCAGTGCGTTCATGTGAACTACTTTTAGTTAAAATATTGAGAAAGGGAAGAATTGTGCATTTTCAGGCTATTAAAAGCGGGCCTTTTGAAGGCCCCATTTGAAGAAATAACCACAACTTTAAAGCGCTAAAAATCCCTTCCGTTGGGAATCTTGAGCAGCCACATTAAATGTTTATGGCCAATAAGCAAGTGTACTTATACAGAAATATATACAAGACATAAGTGAGAAACCGTTGGGGAAAAGAGGAACAAAGAAACAAAAGAATGTGGTCAACAGTGACAGTCGTAGATCTTCCATATAGGAGTAATAGTTGATAAATGTTTTGGTACGTGTGCTCAGCCAGTGGATGTCCAAAGAAAGGGGCACCCACCCATTTTTTTCTGCAGCTTGCCACACAGGGTCCTAGCCCATATACATTTTACAGATTGTAATATGATCAGCGTTCTTATGGCCTTCCTAGCTTCACCAGCACTTAATGAGAATTCATGTCTCAGAGCTGAGATTCTTCGGCAAAACAATAAACCAACTGACAAGTTATTACCAAGTTCAGGATGACATGGAACATCAACTGCAACTGCTTCTCAGTTATCTATTTGTCACGCTATACATTTTCTTCTATTTTTATCTAACCTAAGCAGTTTAATTAAATTGCAATGCATTATTTAAACATTTCTCTAGAATTTCCAAACTTATATACTCCTGGAGTAAAAATCTAATAACATGTAGTGGGGATGGGAAGGTATATGGGAGTGAGGCAGTGCACAGGGCAGAGAACCAGTCTGAGGGGGTCGTTATTTTGCACAGTGCTAAGCACTGCTACCTTGCAAGGAGGTGGAAATCGGAAATGATTTTCGCCATGGTTTTCATGAATTTACTGAATTTTATGTTCACTGAAGACATGCAGTTGACAAAAATTCTGAAAAATATTTTTGTCTACGAAATTAACGCTGTGGTAGAGTAACTCTTCTTCTTCTATACTAGTAACTCTTCTTCTTTTTCATTGCAGGAAAATAATGATTTCCAAGCAGACGCAACACGTCATCATTGAGTTCCTGATGGAGAGGTGCAGGCTGTCTAACATCCACAGAAGGCTACAGAATGCTTATTAAGATGATACCCTTGACAAAAGCAATGTCTTGTCATTGGTAACTCTTGTCAATGGTGTCATCTCCATAAACATTCTTTAGCTTTGTATGGATGTCGTACAGACTGCACCTCTCCTTTATCAAGAACTCAGTAATGACACAGTTCTCCTGCATGGAATCCATTATTTTATCTGCAATGAATAAGAATCTGAGTTATTCAGAGGAAGAGTTAGGCAGGCCAAAGAAGATTTTCTTTCCTGCAACCACCCCTCCAAGCTATTGTGTTGTCCTGGAGGGTGTCGCAGGAAAATGTCCCTGTTGGGAGAACACAATGATATTTACTAGTGGTTATAGCCGTAGGCAATAATTG
Organism: Lithobates pipiens; assembly: GCF_037356315.1. Classification (NCBI taxonomy): domain Eukaryota; kingdom Metazoa; phylum Chordata; class Amphibia; order Anura; family Ranidae; genus Lithobates; species Lithobates pipiens. The sequence goes on along the minus strand of NW_027507685.1, from coordinate 187,771,767 downwards.
CATGTAAAAATCCAACATGCTGGTTATACCCGAGTCGATTGATGGATTGGTACATTCAGTGTGCCCATAGATGGTTCGTCTCGTGTCTGGGTTTTGCTGAACCGGCTGAGATTCAATCTTAATCAATCTATGCAATTTAAAGTGGAAGTTCACCCTTATACTAAAATCTCTAAATATACTGGCATCCACAATCTAATATTAACCTATCTAGCCCTGTAAATAAATAATCGCTGCAAACTAAATAGGATGTGACATCACCCATAGAGTTACTATGGGGCTTCTGTTGTCCCTGCCTTCTCTTCACCCTCCTCCACCGAGAAGTTGCTGCTAACAGCTCAGCATGGGACCAGACCGAAAAGTTATGGCCACTTTTGTATTACTTTTGGTACAGACCTTGTATATCACTAAATTACATTACAGATACATTATAGATAAGAAATTAGATTTTTTTTGAGATTATAATTGCTGTTTTACTGTATGTTAAGCAAGTTGTTGTTTTAATGTATCCTTCTCCCCGATGAGTACTATTGTTTGCTATCAATGTCCCTCAATTTTGTGATTGGTGAAATCTTGCCCCAGGGCTGTAAAATTTTCAGCCAATTCCACGGCATGAATTATTAATTCAGTAAAAATTCACTTTTTTGAAGTCTTATAAAATATAGCATGTGGTGATGATGTCAGGCATCATCTTGGCAAGTTAGCTGAAGGGATCACAGTGGATGCAGCTTCTAAACTTCATAGACTGGCAATTATTTGTCAAATCTTCTTTTTATTTAAATGTCATCAGTGCTATATTGCAGGAAATAAAGACCACAGCTCTGGAGCTGACTTTTCCCTATTTACTACTAAGGCCACCATACAAATTCTATCCAAAAAGGAGAAAAAAATCAGGAAGGGGGAGCCACAGAATAGCTATCTTGTGTCCCAGTTTCTTTTTCTTTCTACAATTAAGCACAGCTGATTTTTCGCAGTAGTGGGTTGACACTGGATTAAAAGAAAAGTGGATTTAGGCATTTGGAGCCTAAGTACAGGGGAATAGGGGCCCACAGGTTCCCATCAATATTAGTTGTCCCTTATGCACTGCAGCCAGATCTTCACAGACTACTTAATAGGGTCAATAGAGGGGCATTAGAATTGCACTTCCTGGAGCCTGTGCTGTGATAAATTCTTTCTACATTACCACTTTTGTTCAAACTTCCAAGGCAATGTCTTAACAGCAATAGTATGCATGTTCTGGGATCAACAGATTCCAGACAAAAGAAGTGGGTGGACTGGTCCACTATTAAATTTAGGAGGGCATTCTTTGTAGCTTGAAGCTGAGCTCAAGAATGGTGATCTCCAAACTGTGGCCTTGGGGGCCATATGTGGCCCTTGGCTTAGATTTACCCGGGCCTTGTGGCACTATTCCACCAGCTGACACCATCTATGGGCCACTATTCTTCCCATCGATACCAACAATGGTACACTATTCCTTCAACTTAAACCAATGATAGGGCATTGTTTGTGTCCACTGATGCTGGGGCATTTTTTGCTCCTACTGGTCAGTCTGCTCCCTCTAAAGTCTGAAGGACCGCAATCTGGCCCTTCGCTTAGAAAGTTTGGAGAAACCTGACATAGGTCATGTGCTCAAAAAGTTGAATGGTGGCCTCCAGAGTTAGGGACAGCTGACATCCTTCTGTGTAGAGTGGGTTACGAGTCATGGTGGGTGTAATGTAAGGTAGATTGATGGGTTCCAGAAACTTCTTGAATGCAAAGAGATATATTTTCTCTTAAACAGAACTATGGAAGAGAGGGTTTAGGGCCAGGGGACCCTTTATTAGTTATATATAAAATATAAATTAGCAGACTCCAAGACTTTTATAGGTAAACAGCCATGCAGGGAAAGCTGGACACCCAATCTGTATGTGTACAAACACTGTCTAGTATGTCCCTGTCTTGACCTCTGCTGAAGTTTCCCATTTCTTCACTGTCCCCGGTTGGTGAGAATACTGCTCCGGTACTTGCTTCAGGTATTAACGGTGGTCCTTAGTAATAAGGTTGGTGGTCCCATAGTGGCGACAGTTTCCCCTCTACCTCCGACCACGACAGGTTCTCTGGCTGCCAAAACCGTTACTTCTGATTAGACTGCAAGCCGCAATCCAAACCCTACTTTTTGCTTCTGGGTAGGTCCTCAGATAGCCTAGCAGCCAGATGTCCCTGGGATAGGCCTCAGGGCTGTGGCCTAGCAGTCCGGGGCGATACGACACACGTCCACCCAGACAACAGTCCAGGTGGCACAGAACCCCGATCACCTGACTCCACCCAAATAGGTTCTCCCAGCAGGCCAAGGGACCCAAGAAAATCCCTACCCATTGGCTGAGACATCCCATTCATTCCTAATCTGTCCTTGCAATGCCCTTGTCTTATCTAATGTCACCAGATGCCTGGTCACCTAGTGACCAGAAGAGAGAAGTGCAGCAATTCCAGAATTAGGGGGAAATAAATTGACCTCCTAGCAATTGGCCAAGGTAACTTTCACCTGGCAGATACATGTAAGATAAACCCTGCCTAAACATTAGGGTGCTACATTTAGAAAGTATTGTTTTGCCAAAAGAGTAGTGGATGCTTGGAACAGACTACCAGCAGAAATAGTTGGTTATTCAGCAGTAAGTGAATTTAAACGTGCTAGGGATAAACGTAGATCTGTCCTCAACTTAATGGATGATGTTGTGTTTTCCTGCTGTCGGTCTTTCTATGGCAATGTCTGGATAATATTCTGATTTTCTGAGCTGGCTGGCTGTACTCAGGTTTTCATTTTTGTGTAAATAGATAAAAGTGGTTAAGAGACCTTCTACAAATGTCCTTTTGGGTGGCTTCTTATGGCATATCCAGCTGGGTCCCGGAAGGTGCTTATATTTATATTTCTCAGCTGGCCTGGAGATAACCTTGAAATTCCCCATGAAGTATAGGAGGCCTTGTCCAGGAAAAGGGAAGCCTGGTCCATCCAGTAAAGTTTGCTTTAACCCATCCCTTACAGGATTAAGCAGCTAGAGAATGATGGGTAGTGTCCTGCATTGTTCCACATCAGAGCTTGACCCGTTAATTTGCTTGAAGCCTCTCTGCAAAACACTTTCTTCTCTGTATATTGTAGACAACTGACCGTGACTGTGTAATCTGAATTATACGATTCTAATTTGGCACGACATAAAAGGCATTTTATAGCATGATTCTATCATCATGGAAACCAGGGTTCTCTCCCTAGACAAATTGCATTACATTAGGCCTGTGGACTACCTTCAGCCTGCTACAATATTTTTTATCTAGCCCGTAGCTCAAATAGGTTCAGTGGCGTACCCTGAATGTGCACTGATTGAGGATTAAAGTGATTATTAAAGGTTTGTCTTTTTTTTTTTTTTTTCTTTTTTTAAAATAGCAATCATGTCATACTTGCTCTGTGCAATGGCTTTGCAAAGAGCATCCCGGTCCTCTTCTTCTTGGATCCCCATCCAGCGTTCCTGGCTCCTCTCCCTTGACCAGTGCCCCAAATAGCAAGCCTTGGGAGCAGTGGTGCGTGCTCGCTCCCGTGCCGCATTCTTTGCATCTATAAGACACATAGAGCTGCAGCTCTCTCCTCATTGGCTCACTGCCCTTGGAAACTGCAAACATGTATTCATATGAGTAGTGTGTGTGTGTGTGTGTGTGTGTGTGTGTGTAGATGGTGTGTAGATGGTTTTGTAGATAGAGATATGATATGGGGATTTCCAGTGTTTAATGATTCACAATCTGGCAGCTAAGAGGATATGTATGGTTATGCACTGCAAATTCCTAGGGATGTTTTCGATGCCTGTGCGAGTAATACTCAGGTGAGGGCGGGATTGTAATTCCAGTCACAACAGTGATAAGCTGGAAGATATCGTTCCAGAAAGAAGCAATATTGTTACATAACCAAACTAAATGGTATAAATTCCCTTTTAGTCCACATTTCCTCCAGCATAAAGGTGATGAGGACTGGTTGAATGTATGCATGTATGCATCTGTGCAGGAGTGATATACCATCTAAGATTTCATTTGTAAGTAAGGTCCCATAAATTGGAGGAGCATGTCATGCTTAGATTAGAGGTTATGGCAGTTTTCCATTGTAGGTCACTAAAAGTAGTATCTATATCTCTTTCCCATTTGGTCATTGGAGGCATTTTGACAAATGAGAATTTGGCTTCTAGTAAGCTGTAAAAAAAGTAATACCTTTTCAGTAGCTATGTTATCAGACCCAAGGTACTTCCAGATTTTCCTGTGAACATATTTGTGGAGGTGGGGATTACCAATTAGGCAGTGAGTTACTTGGGAGTACTTGAAGTACTCCTTGTTTGGTAATGCGAAGGATTCCTGTAAGGAGGGAAACGGTATAAGGCGGTCATCTGAGTATAGGTCAGATAGGAGTATAATGCCCTTTTCCTCCCAGGATTTCATATTAATTTCTGGTATGAGTAGTGAAAGCACCGAGATTGGAATTGGGAGTTTACAGGGGCTGTCCCCTGTTGTAGCGTTGGTCATGAAATAGTCAAAAGCCTTTACTGTGGTTATGATTGTGGGGGAGGGATTGGTATTGCTCATCTTCCTTGAGTGAGTACCAAGTAGCCAGTTCTTCAGCTTGCTCCCAGGAATCTGGAGGGCTTCCGTGTCACTCCACAGGCATGCGGAGCTAAGCTGAAACCAGTGGCGGCTGGAGCTCGAAACTTTTTTTTTTGGGGGGGGGGGGGGGGGGCGCAAACAAACTGAAAAATTCTGAAAAAAACCCCATCAATTTCAGCCTCACCGTGCCATCAAACACAGCCACCGTGCCATCAAACGCTGCCACTGTGCCATATCAAATGCTCCCACTGTGCCACATCAAATTCTCCCACTGTGCCATATCAAATACTGCCAGTGTGCCCCCCGCCACTGTCTGCACTTACCCTGTCTCGGTGGGACAGCTCCTCGATGTCTTCTCTGCTATGATCGGATGCCTGATAAGCATCCAATCACAGCGCCTGACGTTTCAACCAATTAGGTGACGGGTAACAGATCCAAGCACCTGATTGGTGGAGAGGAGGTTTAGTGTTAGAAAAGCAAATGCATATTCACTTTGCTAACACAACTGAGTGACCTGCGAGCGCCCAGCATGGCGCTCGCAAGTCACCTTTTTTGACGCCTATTAGAGCCTATGTCTCTAAACGGATGCTAAAAAAAAAAAAAAACCCCTGCTGCTGTAATTCAGGTGCCCAGCACCCGAAAAGTGGTCAGGCACCTGAATAGGGGGTGGCAGCAGCAGCCATAGGTGGATTCATGCAATGTATGAATCTATTGGTGCTAGAGGGGGTGGAGCCCATGCACCCTTATGGACGCACCGCCACAGGTTGAAACCATGATTTTGCTTGTGCTAGTATGGAAGCTACGTAATAGTCCCAGAAGCAGACCTGTTCCTCCCATAGATCTATGTTTGATAAGATATGCTTGGGCAGTTTTTTTTTTTTTTTTTTTTCTTGTGCCACACCGTGCATCTCAGTAACGATTGTAGGGAATGATATGCCTGACCAGGACAATATGAGTTTGGTGATTTTCTCTAAATCCTTAGTCAGATTTTCTAAGATGGGGATAAAATTGGTCCGGTATAGGGAGGACACAGATTTTGTAAGTTTGATTTCAAAATACAATATGGAATCCTTAGCCCAAACGTAGGGATATTTGTCTGCAATAGTGGTGTGTAGTTTGTGTGGTAAGCCTAATGGCAAAATGTGAGACTTGGATGTGTTCACTTTGTAGTAGGAGGCAAGGCTAAATTCCTTTAAAGATTATTGTACCAAAGCCAAGGAAGATGCAGGATTAGTCAGCATTAGTATGACATCTGCGAATAAATAAATGTTATGCTCCGTGGAGCCAAGTTTAAAACCAGATATACCTGAATGGGATTTCATTTTTTCGGCCAATATTTCCATAACCAAGTTGAAGATGAGGGGAGAAAGGGGTCAACCCTGTCTTGTTCCATTGGTTATTAAGAAGGTTTTAGATAACAAACTTGAGCTGGGGGCAGGAGTATAAGGCCATAAGAATATGGTCACAAAATCCAAACTTTTGCCGTGTAATGTTTAGATATTGCCACTAGACTCTATCAAATGCCTTCTCTGCGTCTAGACTCTAGAGAGAGAGAGAAGCAGAGCAGGCATCCCCAATCTCTCAGCATGGTAAATGATATTGATCATTCTACAAGTAGCGTCTGAGGTTTTGGCACCTTTTGTGAACTCAGATTGGTCTGGGTGAATGAGGGAAGATAATAGGTCCACTAATCTGTTGGCTATTACTTTGGCGTAAAGTTTGGTGTCGTGGTTGAGTAGGGAGATGGGCCGAAAATTTTGGGGTATAGGTTCTTTACCTGGCTATGTTATGGTAACTATCAAAGCTTTTAACATTTCTTGTGGGAATGAAGCCGAGGAAGCAGCAGCATTAAAAACATTTGTGATATGCTTAAGCAGTATAGGTTTGAAAGTTTGGTAATATTCCCCTGCAATACCATCTGGGCCTTGCGCTTCAGAAGGGATTCTATGGGTTTACCCACTTCGGTGGTAGAGAACTGGCTATTAAGGTCGTTTAGTTGGTCAGATGAGAGACTAGGGAGGTGGACTGAGTCAAGGAAGGTCTGTATGGAATCTGTATTTGGATGATCAAGAGATATATCAACGTTTAAGTTATATAGGATGCTGTAGCTACTGAATGCATCCGCTATGGCCTGTGTGTCTATTACTTTAGTTTTTGTTCAAGGGGTGGTAGAAGTAAGGTATTTGAGTCTAAATGCAGTGACCTTGGATTTGTTGAGCTAGAAGTTTCCCCGCTTTGTTTCCGTGAATACAAAGGCACTTTTGTTGGTGGTCAAAATTTTCTAAGAGGTGGGATTTTAAGTCAAGTTGCAGCTTAATGAGCTTAGATTTAAGGCCAGGAAAAAGTTGGGATTTATTGAGCAAGTCAGTGGTCTAGATCTCCGAGAGAAGGGAATCAAGACGCTGCTTCCTTAACTTCTTATCCCTGGCACCTAATTGAATAAAAATACCGCGTATGAAAGCCTTATGTGTCCCATAGTGTATTGGGATCTTCAACTGAATTCTCATTTAAAGAAAAAAGTCCTTAAGGGTGTCAAGTAAGGAGCTTGCATATGGGGTAGTTTGTAGAGTCTTGGTGTTCATACGCCATAGGTAAGCGGATGGTAATTTCAGACAGTCCTCTATAGTGATGGAAATCTTCTGGAGGGTTCATTGATCTGTTCGAAACAAATCTGTTCTCAAGTAGGTGTAGTGACATGGTGAGAAGAATGTATAATCCCGTTCTTCTACATGTTGGCATCTCCACACGTCATATACATTGAAGGAGGATAGAAGGGCGGGTCTGCTTCTTGTGGATAGAGCGGTGGAGTCCAGACCAGGGTTTGGGGTGGCATTTAAAGTCTCTGCACCAAATTGTTGCCCCTTGTTGGATTGAGGCTACTTTTTTGTGTAGTTTTCGGGAAGAAGTGATGTTGGTGGACGTTCGTGCATATACAGTTATGATGGTGTATGGAGCATTGTTGATAGTACACTGGAACATGAGGCTACGATCTTCAGTATCCTTCAGTATCCTTGATGCATTCTTGTTACTGGAAGTGAAGAGTTATTGATGGCAATTAATATGCCCTTTTTCTTTACAGGAGCTGAGGCAATGAAAATATTGGTGAAGTTTTTGTTAGAGCAGGTATGAGGGTTAGGCTTTTGGTTTTTTTGGGCGCAGAGGATATCGCAATGGTTTTGAGTAGCAAGTTTCCAGAGAGAAGCCTGCTTCGCTGGGGGGTTAAGACCCTTTTATTGAAAGGATTTTGATGACCATTGGTTTATATTTCTTACTTGTGGGATTGGCGAGATTTGAAGTTTGCAAGCAAAGTTACAAGACACAGAGTCAGCAGTCAGCAGAGTTGATAGGATGGGCAACCTGCTATAGTCGCTACGGTAACTGTACGAAGGAATAACTAAAAAGAAAGAAAATCAGAACTTGCTCTAGGTCAACACCTAGAAATTGGTTCCTGGGGAAAGGCATAACCGGTGCCAAGGAATGCGAGGTTGAGGGTAAAGATTTCACAAAACCAAGTTTGGGCCAGCAACACACCGGTCCACCTCTGTGTGGACATTCCTGCATCTGCTAAATGGTTTAACTGGTTTTCTTGGTTCGTTGTGGTAATGGGTAAGATTGCTCGCTCCTGTTGGTACTCTGATCCATGGGAGTTGCATCAGTTGTATCCGGAATGATGCCCCCAATCCTGCAGGAGGCATATCCCATTTTGAACGAAGGACATTGGAGGCTTTGTACCATTATGAATGATGGAAATCTATCCATTGGTACTGGATATGGTTGCTGCTTAGCGATTTGATGACAATGTTAAGTTGTCTGTGGCTCAGTGTGTACTCTGATAGGTCCAGAAAAATTAGCAGTTGGCCATATGGGTCAGATGAGGTTCCTAATTCTCTTGTTTTCTGCATAAATTGCTCTTTGACGTGAAAAAAAGAATTTGGGAATCACATCTCTAGGCACAGTGTCTTAGAGAAATGTAGGTTTAGGCAGTCTGTGAAGGCGATCGATGACCAGCTCTATATTTTTTTGTATCAGACAGTATAGCTTTAATTAGGCCTCGAGCGTATGAGGATAGGTCAGGAGTCTGTACTGATTTTGGTATTCCACGGATTTTGATGTTATTCCGATGGGACCTATGCTCAATATCCGCTATTTTATCTTTTATACACTTAGTATCATGAGCCTGGTCATCCTGAGTATCAATTATGTCATTTACAGTGTTAGGAGATTTCACTATATTAGCTTCAATGTGGGAGACTCTATCTTTCAGCACATCTATGCTGTGGCCAAATCTGTGCATGAGTGAAAGCATGTCAGTTTGCAAAGAGCTTTTACAGGACAGTAACATGTCCTTCAGCGTGGTGTCCATCACTGGTTGCCCCACACTGGGGAAGGCAGCTATAGAGTCAGGCTGATGGTTTTCTGTCAGCAGGGAAGAGGTTAATATACTGAGGCTCACCTCATAGCTGACAGCAAAGGTATCCAGGCGCATTTTTGCCTTTGCAGGGTTGCCAAAGTTCAGTATTCCCAGTAGAGACAGTGGGGGCTCCGTTCTGGCACTCAGGGATGTGTCCTGGCTCAGCTGGGAGAGAGTGGGCTGCGCTGATTGCAGGGAGAGGAGAGCCACGGGTATATCTGATATTGTTTTGGCCACGGCGCCATTTTGGCTGTGCCTCGCTGCCAGCTGGAACATATAGGCTGTCAGCTTACGGAGGAGCCAGTCATATTTTCTTTAGAGTGACATGTTTACTCGGGTGCAGCGGAGGTAACAGTCAGGCTCCGGGATGTGGTAGGAGACAGTGGGAAGCGGGCAGACGCATACGCACACACAAACGCACACACGCCAGTCATGCCCCCCCCACCCCCCCGGTAATATGATTTAAATAGGGGGCTCTTATTGGGACCCTAATATAAGAGGGGGCCCTTATATAAAATGGAGGAATCTGATGGTTATCATGGTATAATGTGGAGGACTCTGATAGGGAACTCAATGCAAGGAGGGACTCTGAAGTCTACAATTATCTGTAAAATATATGATGTGGCCCTTATACTGAAGTCAGAAGAGCTTAAGCATTCCCCTAAAAGTAGCAAGTCAGCCAAATTTTCCAGTCTACCGGGGTAAAGTTTCAGTTTTTGATGGACATCCACGTCTCTCGTTTACACCCATGTCAACTGTCAGATCATTGTCTAACCACTTGGGAAACCTGTCATTATTTGCACCCAGATGCAATCATGTAAATCCATGGATTTCCAGCTGTGTGTTTAACACTTTCCCAGACAGTGGCTCTCATGCAGGGTAATAAAGTGGTTGTAAATCCACTAAAAACAAAAATAAAAAAACCCTGCAAGACAAAGGCATAATGCGCTAGTATACATTGCATACTAGCTCATTATGAATTACTTACCTTAGATCGAAGCCCCCGCAGTGGTCCTTGTACACCATTCTGTCTGACGACATCGCTCCCGGAGTTTCTTCGGGGTATCGCGGGCTCCGACTTTGTGAGTGGCCGGAGCCGCGATGACGTCACTCCCACGCGTGGGAGCTGCTGGTAACTGCACACTAGCTGAAGCAATGACACGAACGTGCGCATGTGCTGATGATGTTGGCACATGCTGATACAGGGGATACCCCCTAAACAGTGCAATTTTAGGAGATATCCGTGGTAGCTACAGGTAAGCCTTATTATAGGCTTACCTGTAGTTTGCAACCACTTTTAGATGGTTATAATAATGAGATTATGTTTTTAAATCTAATTTCCACCAATCAGTTTTCCAAAACTGCCTATGTAGGGAAGGGGTGGCTATAGATAAAAAAAAAAACTGTATCGCTTTGACTAAAATTGAATAATGCCTTTGCTATAGGTTTAGGTCCTTTATGTATCTTCTGAATACTGACTGAAAAACTCCCAGAGATCGTCTCCCCTTGTTCTGCCTTGTTGCTAAGATGTTGCCAAGACACTCCCACTCGTTACTGCTCACCTCCACCATCACAGGAGTAACCTCTTAAAGTGGAAGTAAACCCATTGATTTAAGTTTTAAAAAAAGCTACATTCCTGACACGTCCCGGAAATGTAACATTGTTTGTTTGTGCTCTCAACCAAACTGTCAAACCATGCAATGAATGACTGGTGTCATAACATGATCACGTGCAGCATCGCGTGACAGCTGAAGATTAAACAGAGGCCAAGATGGCAGCTTCCTTATCCGAAAACAATAGGAGGGTTTACTTCCACTTTAAATGTGTGGTCCGCTATTAGCTCCATCGTAGCATTGCTGAGCTCAAAACGACTGCGACACTGCGGAGAGAGGGTTTGAATCAGATGGGAGTGCCTTAGCAACATCCTAGTAACAAGGCATGACAGGGTGATGCAATCATTTATGTACCATTTGGGAGGTACATAAATGGCCTACACCTATAGCAAAAGCATTATTTAACTTTTGATCAAAGCTGCACAGTTTGTTTTTATCTATAGGTGCTCCTTTCCCAAATAGGCAGATTTTGATAAAGGTGAATTAACCCTTTAACTGTTTGACCTATAGTTTGCTATAATCCTGTGTATCATAAATAATAGGACACGTTTCCTGATGGTGACAACAGTGGATCAAGCCTATTCAATGTACACCAATGGGCCAAGCCTAACCCCTAAAAAACAACCCCACACCATAATACCCCCCTCCACCAAATGATATGGACCAGTGCACAAAGCAAGGTCCATAAAGACATGTGTGAGTGAATTTGGCGTGGAGGAACTTGACTGGCCTGCACAGAGTCCCGACCTCAACCCGATAGAACACCTTTGGGATGAATTAGAGCGGAGACTGCCAGCCAAGCCTTCTCGTCCAACATCAGTGCCTGACCTCACAAATACGCTTCTGGAAGAATGGTCAAACGTCCCCATAGACACACTCCTAAACCTTGTGGACAAACTTCCTGGAAGATTTCAAGCTGTTATAGATGCAAAGTGTGGACCAATGTAATATTGAACCCTACGGACTAAGACTGGGGTGTCATTAAAGTTCATATGTGTGTGTAAGGGCAGGTGTCCCAATACTTTTGTCAATATAGTGTAAGCAAGACAGGTTCTAGTCCCTGCTGGAAGCCCATATAACAGGGTTATGGCACAGAACAACAATTGGGAAACAGGATCAGAGTGTTGTCACCCTACAACAGGAAGAACCTGTTCAGGCACCTCCTGCTATAGGGTGACAACACTCGGTCTCTCAGTTGTTCTCCTGTGTTGTCACCTTCATGTGGACCTTTATGGCACGATCACCAGGTTTTATATTGATGAAAGCTGCAGACTGCTGTAAATCGGGGGCCCAAGGGACATACAATATTACCAAAGGCTGCCTGCAGCACCCTATAAAAATGACTTTCATTTTTTTTTGTTTTGTTTTTATAGCTTGTACGATTTTCCAAATTGTTGCAAAATGTTTTCTGAAGTGGCTAGTGGGAACTCATAACTGTCTAACAGATTATACGGGGAAAAAAAAGCCTAAATTGCTCTTTAACTGTATTTCCCGAAGAGCATCCCCTCTTTAAGCTTGGCTGACCATCATAACAACTGCTGATGTCCTGGAGGGGGGAACATGCAGTGACAGTGTCTTTTGTTACACATAGCGAGTAATGTCATCTCCTGGCAGGAGGATTGCTGTGCAAGGGAGCGAAAGAGGCTGAATGCTGCCCCGCAGGGTAGCATGACTTTACAGATCGGCATCTTCCTGTAAACCGTATGATACAAGAAGGCAAGAGCAGGACCACTCACTACCCAGACCTTCGCTTGGACTTTTAAACCATAATATGCCCTGGCAAATCCTCTTTCCTGTAAAATGATATAGTTGTGGGGTAAGTCAACGCCGTGTCAACAGAAGGGCCTTTATTTGTTTTTTGTTTTTTTGTTTTTTTTCAGAATGCAAACTAGTTGTAAGCTGTGATTGGCAGATCAGGCATTTTTCTTCTATGGAGGGTAGATACTGCAGTGCCTATGTATTTCTCCATAGAAGCCACATTCAATTCATACAAGCTTTGTTGGATATCATTATTTTGATGTCTTTGAGCATCCAATACTTTTTATTCCCTGTTCAAAAGTGTAAAAGGAAAACAAAACGTAAAAGGAAAAAGAAAAGTGTGTAAAAGAAAATCAGGAATTCTGTATGGCAAGAGGATATCCTTTAGTGCATTAACAAAATTCAAATTTTATTAAGAAAATAAAAAATGAAATACAATTGGCTATAATGAAGCAGGCGCTTTAAAGCACCCTTTCTCAACCTTTTCAACACAGAGGAACCCTTGAAATAGTTCTCCGGTCTTGGGGAACCCCTACTAAAAAATTGGAAATCTACAACTCATGATACATTAGTGTGATGGTCAGTGGGAAGAATGGTCCTTACACTTGTGGTCATTTGGAAGAATTACCTCCTTGCAGATAGCTAAAAAGATCAATGGTGTCGGTGGGAACTTATCTGAGAGGCAGAAATTGCCCAATGCTGAAGGAACACCTAACAATCACTGGAGGAACCCTGGTTGAGAATCACTGCTTTAAAGGGAAGCTCCATTTTAGTGGGGGAAAAAAATGGCAAATAAAAGAATAATATAGTGTGTACAATTGCGATACAAATCATATTGTAATTGAATGTTATTAAAAATGACCTTTCCTTTTCAATCTGCAGCCGCAGTAATTTTCTATAAATGCAATGCAATATGGCTACATGGCAGTGGCGGCCCGTACTATTCATGCGTCCGGCCCCTTTCAGGACCCCGGGCACACGAATTACAGCCGCGGGGGGATTTTTGTTTTGAAGGCTTCAAAATAGGGTGGGCTCAGGTTGAAGAGCATTGCGCCAGGTGCCCACTCAGGTTTTACAACAGCAAATGAATATTCGCCATTGAAACACTGATCCTCAATCCGGCCAATCAGAATCAGGTCTGAGACCTGTTTTCCGATTGCCCGAAAAGAGAAGAGTCTCAATTGGCCGCCACCGAGGAGGGAGGGAGGGAGCGGAAGCCGCCATGATGCCCGTGGAGATCAGGGGAAGCCGCTGTCAAAGCCCATGAGAGCCCATAGATGGGCTAAGTGCTCCAGACCTGACCGGAGGCAGGTGCAATGTGAGGCAAAGATGAGGGGAGAAATTTTGCTTTTAAAGCCTTCACGCGAGTCTGAATTTTTTTATGAAAAGGTCCCCAACCTCTGTGTCGCCCCAGCTGCTTTTTTTTTAATTTTTTATTCCACCCTGCATCTCCTCAGTCCTTATAAACCCCTTTTTCAAAGTCCAGGTGACATCATCTCTGATGACCCTATGCTCGATTCACAGCTTAGCAGGCTCAGGTGACAGGTCCTCTATAAAGGGCAGAATTAACTGCTGTATTGCACCCATGGTGCATGGCACAGATACCTGCCCCCCCCCCCTTAACCCCCCCCTCCAAATAAAGAAATTGGGACAATTCAATTTTTTAATGCCCAGACAACAGCATTAATGTGAACATCTATTGGTGCAGTCTTTCCTGTAACCATCCACTGTAATCAGAATTAAAGGGGAACCATAATGAGAGAAATTCTGTAGTTGGGTTGCCATTTCTGTCCTCCTTGTGAAAATGTTAATTTCCTGGCTTCCTTGCTGATCTTCTGGCTTTAATACATTCTGAGTCGCTCACTCGGAACAAGTATAAGGGTCCTAGCATCACTTACTATATACTTGTGTTGGGTCTTTGGCCCAAGTATTGGAGTCAAAAGAAATAAACAAAAAAAGGGTGCACCAGTGTAGTGCATTACCCTACAACATTTATTAATATAAAAGGAACATAAAATATACTCACAAACAGGTGAATAAATATTGCTCATTGAGCTAATCGTCCATAGCCCAATATTCATAAACTTGGCAGGCTCCGTGGAACAGGGGGACCTTTCCAGGATCCTAAATAGCTGATGCGTTTAGGAGGATATACCTTCTTCATCGGAGTTTCCTCATCCGAGCGCAGACGACAGCTAGACAACTAGACTGAGAAATGGCAGCCCATATACTGTAGTTCTATTATGACAAATTTCCTTCAGATGGGACTGTTGTGTGGCATTGGCAGCTCCCTAGATTGACATACTCCGCCACCTCCCCATCATACTTTTTGAATGTTCTGAGGGTTTGAAGGTCTACAATTTTTCTTTCTGGTGTTTTTGACCTTGTACACGAAGGGCATTGGATCAAAAACACCATGAACACTGACATAATGGTACATTGTGAAGGACTCTGCCCAGAACAGAGGAGTACTGTTTCCACTGTTGCTGCAGAGGGACTATGAGAATTTGGGATCAATATGTTGAGGTCACAACAAAATGGATAACTTTTGTTTGCTCATATAAGTGCCATTGAGACAGGGGTGATATCTTTCAGAGCTAAAAATTCAGGGGCTGATAGATCCAAACTGTTTTTAAGGGTTGGACAAAAAGTTTGTGTTGAGCTGGCCATACACTGTTAGATTATAAGCTATACAGTGTGGAAGGACCAGTGGCTGCACGTCCAAAAATTTTTCCATCTGGCTTTTTTGATTTTTCATTTGAAGTATATAGGGAAGGAGAGGGCCAACAGGGCCACCCACATAGTGCATCTCTGCCGGTTTTATTAGTTACTGGATGAACTTCATATAGTATACGGCCAGTTTTTGGGTCAATATTAAAGTAAATCTGTCACAAATACAGGTATTTCTGATTTATTTATAGATTTTTTTGAGCCCCCAGTATATTGCGCAAAAACCGAACACAAAAGTGAGCCTCTGAACACGCACAAAAAGTGTACTAGGATGTGTCCCCTCCCTTGCCCCTGAGGCACAAGACTCCTGATTAGGGCAGGACACACCTAGCCAAAATGCCCGGCAGACCTCACTCCTCATGATCTACCAAAGTCAACCAACGAGTACTCCGTGGGGGGCTTTCTCAAAAAGAACCCCCCTCAAGGCAGGGAAGGAAAGAATCTGATAGACACACCTACTCCCCTTAGATTTCATGGTAGAACTGAAGACACACACCCTAAAATCCTGAGTAAAAAGTGATACAAAAATAGTGTAGTGAGAAAAAATTAAATAAAAGAGCTAATGCACTAGACAGTGGCTAGGCCTTGTGACCTGGTAGCAAAAATTGCCCTAGTCTCAGGCCAAAAGACCCATCCCATGAGACATTGTGCAGAAAAAGCTGTGGTCAATCTGATGTGAAACAAAAATGTTTAAGTAGAGGTGACCATATGTGAAAACTGATCTTCTCGTCTTACAAAAGTTCAGTTGATCTTCAAACATGATGGAAGCCCTCTTCGACCAATAGGTTGGCTTAGCAGACAAAAACGGCATGGCCAAAGTCGAGTTCAAAAGTCAAGATTTGCATATTCAGATTTCTCTACCTCTGGAACTGTTGATGGTTTTGGCAAGTCGTTTCATTGAAGGGAACCCCTTATGCATATTTTTTTTCTTCACGTCAGATTAAATTGCCCAAGTTTAGGATGTTCTAAGATTTTTTTTTTTATGTGAAACATTAAAAAAAAAAATCGAACATCATGAAACTTTAGTATGTTTTTTTTATTTTACATATTTGTGATTAATCTTCTTTATATGTTGAAAACAATATTACTATTTTTTAAGAATCACACCCTAATTTGCAACCATATTTACTATCCTACTGAGTAGTTTAGCACATTGATTGTGCTTTACTGATCTTCCTATCTAAAGCCTGGAAAATAAGTGTCAGTAGAACAAAATTTTCACTGCATTGTTGATGGTGTTTATTAAAAAAACAATACTCTTGCAACCATTTCTTAAAGCTGAATCCCGGGATAAGCAAATATTGTCTAAATACAAGAGTCGTGTGTATTCTTACTTGACACTTGAGGTTCTTTGTGTATTTTTTTCAGATCTGTGCAGTAATTCAGTGTGAAACATTTTCTTCCTGTAATAAACACCGTTAATTGCTGCTCTCTCTCCTTTGTGCAGGATCAGTGGTCCTGTCTCCGCCCCTCATGTAGTTTTCTGCAGGTAGCCTGTAGTGGGTGGAGCCTGTTGGGCCCTTTCTACAGCTTTGCTCAGGCTATTTACAGCAAAGTGATGATGTCACTGCTACTTTTACAGGGTGATATCTGGCTTTAAGGTATTTCATACAATCAAGGAGGTAGATTTATATTTGTTGTGGCTATTGAGGAAAGTATTTTAATGAAAGTACCGTATTTAAGTGAATTCAGTTTTAAGGATTATGATTGCATTCACTGACTAGCAGGAATTCGTATATGAAATATGATCATGAACATATGATACATAAGGGATATAAACATGTCAAGCTTTACTATAGTTTAAAATTAATTAGGTTATAGGTTATTTTCAAAGGGCCAGTCCACCCAAAAGTTATATAATATATTTACAGATAAAGCTTGATGAGATGAGTCAGTCCTGGCTTGATGTATACCCTGCATTGAGAACTTCCAGACATAACTCCTGATCATCTGGGAATTTTGCACTTTTCCTCCCATCTGTTCATGTTTCAGTACCTCCAGATTAATTTTTCATTTAAATACTAAAATCTAACAGAGAGAGTGGGACACGCGTATAATTGAGTGCATGCCCTTGTACTGAAGTACAGATATTTCACTGATAGAACCCCTAAAGGATATAAGTATAGGGGTTTTACTCTACTCTAACATCTACGAAAAATTGGAATATCAGTTTCAGGTGGACTAACCCTTTAATAATTATGTAATTTTGTCCTTTCCCACCTGCAATCTGTAGCTAAACATTCTCCATCATGACGCTCCATGCTGGGCAAACATTTAAAAAAAAGTCCTCCCTTTGAGGAGCAGCAGCCGACACTTTGTCTCTGTCTCGGCTATCACTGACTGTTGACAAGTGGGGGACAATCAAAGTGGTCCTGGATCATGTGATCACTGTGGTAGACAGTGAAAACATACAGGCTGGTGGCTTCACTAAAATAAAAAACTTTGTCTGCAGTGGCATCTGCAATGCAATCTATTTAATACTATACATATTTTAATAATGTAAATGTCAGATACAATTACAGTATTGAAAAATATACAAACATGGAAAAACAATCCTTCTTTTTTTTACATATTTGTGCATTTTTCAGCCTATAATTAAAACAAAAAGGGCAAGATCTTTATTAAGACAGTGTTCCAAATAATAACCTTTTATAGATGATTGAGATTTGTAGATTATTAATAGTTATTTGGTTAACAAAAACATACTGATGATTTTTATTTGGCCAGAGTCATGAAAGAGTTAAACGTCTTCCTAAGATAGCTATGAAAATAAAATGTGTTTTCTCATTACCAAAATGCTGGTTTTTGAGGAAGGAGCAAAGTAAAAGCATTCAGATTTTTCCTACTTGAATATGTATTTGTTTTATGCAAACTTGCTGTGTGCGCACAGTAGAATAATTTTAGTTCGATATAAATGCTGTAATAAAAAATTCAAGACTTGATGCAGAGCACCAACTGACTATGTGACCTCTTCTCTGCCCCTCTCTCTCTAGAGATTCGCGGCCAGCTGACCGAGCAAGTGAAATGTTTGGATGCACAGGTGGATTTCCGCCAGCAGTTGCTGCAGGACATGAGCGAGTTCTTGCGCAGGAAAGCCGAGATTAATTTGGAATATTCCCGAAGCTTGGAGAAACTAAGCGACCGCTTCTCTGCCAAAATCCGCAACTCCAAGGAGCACCATGGTTTCAGGTGACTGTCTTTTTTTAAAAAATATTTATTTGATTTTGTCAAAAATAAAAGGATATTACATACATGTATTAACAGTTACATCTTACACTTGCCGTCATCTTACATATATGTGTGGATATTAACGTCAGAGTGAACATTTTTAAACTTACACAACATTAGGTCCTTATTTCTTTATTCCTCAATGGAGGAGTAAACCTTTGTCTAAAATCGTTACAGCTTACTATACAACAATAGTTTGCATTCATCTACCAAAACATCCATACCCACACATACACTCCACCCTCGCCCCCTCCACTGATCCCCAACCAAACAACAATATTATTGTGGTCATCTATAGGGTAGTTATGTACCACAGGCTCTCTATGCCCCCAATAAGGGGGTGAAACCTCCTATTGTTGGGAAAGCGGGGTGTCTTTCCAAAAGGTGTCTTCAGTATCAAGCCAAGGCTGCCAGATCCTGGTAAGCTTTTTGGGGCAGGCCCTGCCCTTGTAAATGATTTTAAAGATTGGTATAACCTTATTAATCACACAGAACAGCATTTGAACACTTGGACACAATCTTCCATTGCAACAGTCTTAATTTCCTGGCATAAAAGAGTATTATTCGAACCAGGGTTCATTTATGGGTCTTGTGTAGGAAGTCATTAAGGACACCCAAAAGCCCGACATCTGGAGTGCGGGGGACTGCTAGGTGTAGGGTGTTTTCAAGAAAGGAGAATATGTCCATCCAGAACGTCAACAGGACTGGACAAGAACAGAACATGTGTATGTATCCAGTATCAGTGCAGTCACACCTGGGGCAGGAGGCCCTGGAGTCATATCCCATACGGGCAAGTCGGGCTGGAGTATAATGCAGCTGACGTATAAATATAAACTGCACACATTGGTCGTTAGACCCGATAAGGTCCAAAAAACAGACCTCCGAGTCCTCTTCCCATCCCTTCTTGGATAGCTCAAAGATGTCTACCATCCACTTTCGTTGCGCAATCTGAAAGGGTTTAACCCCTGCCGTCTGCAGACGGGAGTAGATGGTCGTGACTAAAATTTGCAATATCTGGGTACGACATTAGCACCTCCATGGGTGATTCCGTGAGCTTCTGGGTCAGACCATTCAACTGCGCATGGATAGCATGACGTAATAGGAGGTACTTAAAAAAAAATTTATTCGTCACACCACATCTTGCCTTCAGGTCCTCATAGGAGATGAAGGCGTCATTGGCAAATATGTGAGAGGCATGGGTGACACCAAGCCGTGTCCACCACATTGAATCAGGGTGACCCAGGAGCTCTAGAAAATTGGGGTTGTGCCATAGGGGGGCTTTGGGTGATACCCCCACCTTGTGATCACCTTATTCCCCTCGTGCCAGGCTAGCCAGCTTACTTCTATCGGGGAACCACGGGAGCAAGGTTTTGGTATGGATCTGTGCAAAATGTCCATGAGCGAGGTTCCAGATCCAGCAAGGACGTTCAGTAAAGCAGTGGAACAGGATGGGGAGACCCCTAGAAACCAGTCATAGACATAGGCAAGCTGAGCTGCTATGAAATAATGTTGTAGATTTGGACAGGCCAACCCCTCGTCGACCTTCGCTATTTTCGGGTTTGCCCCTTGCCGGAGGAAGGAGGATAGAAGAGTCAATTTTTTTGAAAAGTTTCTTGTACAAAAAAATAGGAGATGCCCTAAAGATATAAAGAAATTTGGGTAGGTATATCATTTTAAAGATGTTCACGCGCCCTATTAGATTTAGTGGTAGCGAGGCCCAGGTGTGTAACCTGGTTTCCATGTGGGTCATGATTGGAGTAATATTGAGGGATTCGAAAAGGGACAAGTCTGCATTGATAAAGATCCCCAGGTATTTAAATTTGGGCTTGATGGTCAATTTGGATTGGTTTAGGTAATTGTATTCTAGTTTGGGGCCTATGGGAAATGCAACTGATTTTTCCCAGCCTATTTTTAGTCCGGAGACCCTCCTAAACTCCTCCACCACTTCCATCAGGGACATAAAGTATTGTTCTGAGCCATCTAGGTAAATCAGGGCATCATCAGCATATAGGGAGATCTTTTCAGACAGCTTGCCATAGCAGATGCAACCCACCATTGCCATCCGCCGCACTGCCAGAGCCAAAGGCTCTATGGCCAGTGCAAACAGAAGTGGCGAGAGCGGGCAGCCCTGCCTGGTGCCCCTATGCAAATGAAATACATCAGATATATCTTTATTTGTACATATCCTAGCCTTAGGGTTGATATAGAGTAGGCGGATCCACTTAATAAATTGAAGACTGAAACCCATACGATGCATAGTTTCCCAAAGGAAGGCCCAATTAACCGTGTCAAAGGCTTTTAACACATCCAAAGATAACACTTTTTTGTTCAGTGTCAGCCCTGTGAATGTGCAGGTACAGACAGCGAAGGAATGGATGGGGTTAATAATGGCATAGTAAAAAATTAAATGGGCAGTAGATAGGGATATGTAGTTTTCATTCTGAGAAATGTGAAGAACTACTGAAGGTTATCTATTATCAACCCCTTTCTGATTAGTTACTCCAGGAAAGCCTTCTTCAAACTTTTTAACAGGGGGGAACATTTGAAATAACTTTCTGGTCTAAAGCCCCATACGCATAGGCTGAATATCAGGCGGTGTCGGCTGCTTCAATAGAAACTTGAATACAGAAACTTGAACGTCCATGCTTCTGTTGAAGAGGCAGGACCGAAAGAGAACTGCTTATTGGCAGGGCCGTTTTTAAGGCAGGGCAAAGGGGCAGCTGCCCTGGGCCCTGTCCTTGTTGTGGGGCCCAAAGCAGCTTCCTTATACTTGTCAACTATCCTGGTTTAAATTCCCTTGGTCCTGGAGGTTTTAGTCCTGTGGTGTGTCCCAATATCACAGTGTAAAGTGCTGCTACTAATGCTGCCCAGCTCTGCCCTATTGTTGTGTAAAGATGACTCACCTGCAGACCCTATGTTTACTTGTAAATTATCGGCATTCATATGTAAATAGGGGCAGCATTCATATGTAAATAGGGGCAGCTGGCAGCATTGATATGTATATCGTGCCCCCTGAGGTCATATCCACAGTAATCTTTAGCAACCAATCAACAAGCAGAAGTCATGTGCTGTAACCTCTAGCAACTAATCAGTGAGCTGTAATGTGAGCTGTAACCTCTAGCAACCAGTTGGTGAGCGGTAATGATACACTGTAACCTCTGACAACCAATTGCAATAGCTGCCTGATCTGATTCAGTAAACTGATTTTGAGTCTAGCTGCTACTTATTGTATGTCTCAGAGCAGGGGGGGCAGCAATAAAAGTTTTGCCCAGGGTCCAATCAATATTAAATATGGCCCTACTTATTGGCATCTGATGAGTGCTTTCAACCAATGGCTGAGAGTGCTGACCAGTGTGTTCTGGTGTCAGAACACAGTAGCTCAGTGGGGTACATCGCTGTACTAACATCGGGTAGGTAATACAGGATCTCCTCCCAAGCTCTAGTGTGTACTAGGCTTAATGGAAGCTGTCAATAATTGCTATAACTACAACTTATGGTACACTAGGGTTGGTCAATGGGACAAATGTTCTTTACATTTGTCATCTGTAGGAAGAATATCCCACCTCTCTTCCTTACAGATAGCTAAAAAGATAATTGGTGTCAATTGTTACTTATCTGAGAGTCAGAAATTGCATCTAAAACTTCTGGAGGATCCCAAGGGTCTATTTATTTATTACAGGTGCCATAGGTTCCATATAATCCTTGGTTAGATGGGCTGCTGGACACTTCCAGGAGAGGATTTAGAACCTTAACCCCAGGTCTTGTCTGTTTTAGAAGCTGGACACATCCAGGGGGGACTGGAAAACTTTGGCCTTAGAGGCAAGCACAACCAACTAGCCCTTTATATGCCAGAGATGGATTTTTGTGTTCCAGTAAAGTGCACCATGCAAAGTTTTTCCATGCTTCCTTGTTGAATGGTTGCCATGGACAAGGACGTGGTTCCAAAGGTCATGGTTTACTGTTGCAGATTGTCACATCTTCTAGCAAAAGCTTCCAATGGGTACACTGGCTCTGGTGACTGGGAGTCCCCAAGGGATACCCTTAAAGAGGTTGTAAACTCTTGGAACAAAAACAAACAAAAAACAAAACCTGTAAGACAAAAGGCATAATGAGATACAGTGCATCACACCTAATTCACCTGATCCTCTGCTCCACCGGCAAATGGCACTCCCCCACAATCCAGTGGTGGATTGTTCTCACTTCCAGAGCAGGTCAATGGGCTTAATGACGTCAAGAACAGTCCACTGCACAAGACTGCTAGACCAGGGGGGGGGGCACAGGGAGGATTAGGTAAGTATATCTCTGTTCTCCAATCCCATGCACAGCCCCACTGCATAGGAAAACTTTTCCCCCCTTTGTTAGGAGAGAAATGTTCAGCTAGGTTCCTGTCCCAAGCAGCTGACCTCCTGTGTTCAGAATGCAGCAGGACAGCTGCTCGGCACGAGAGACAGAAGCAAGTATAGATCATAGGAGTACCGGTATCTATTTCAGTGATCTCCAGCTTGCTGGCGCATTGGCCACGTATGGTATATGCATATAGTTACATTGGTCCAAACTGGACCAATGTAACTATATATAAATATCCTTATCTGGAATTCTTTGTTAATATGTATGTAAACCCGAACTATAAACTTCACTTATTTGCACCCTTGGGGGTTGATTTGCTAAAACCTGAAGAGTGCAAAATTTGGTGCAGCTCTGCATAGAAATCAATTAGCTGCCTGGTTTTATATTTCGAAGCTTAATTGAACAAGCTTAAGATGGAAGCAGCGGAGGCCTGTTGTCCATATGGGGCGCAGGGGCGCTGCCCCCCTAATCCATGTGCCCAGGCCCCTAATTTACTTGTCCATATAGGGCGCGGGAAGCATGGATTCCTATTTATTTATTTATTTATTAGAAATGCATGATTAGAGTCTGATACCCTAATTGGCTTTAAAAAAGGGTGCACTGCACCCTGAGCCCAAAAAGATTATGTGATAATAGCAAATTAATATTGGCTATTGTCTTTCTGATTCTCCTCCCAGCCAATCCCAGATCAGGAAGCAGGTCCTGAGACCCGATTGGCTGAGAGGAGAAGCGATCCTATTGGCCGCAGAGGAGGTGGAGGGAGGAGGAAGCAGCAGAAGGAGGAGATGCAGGTTGAAGCCACCCTGACCTAGTTGGGGTAAGTGCGGGTGCCGATTGGCTAACCGGGGGTGGGGGGGAGGGGAATGCCGCCACTACTCTTAAATAATTGAGAGAAGTATTTTTTCTACATCTGTTCGATAATACAGGCAGAGATAATATAGAGTCGAATTTCCAGCAAAGTCAACCATTACTCTTTTGCATTTATCAAAGAAATTATCTATTATCCAAGAGACTATTTAGCCCACCATGTTCTTATCTTGGTCTACAAGTTAACAAATCTCTATGTTGTGGATAAGAAGACAACAGGAATGTCTGAGTAGTTTATAGTAGCAAAGAAAAATGGGCAGTGCTGACACCACTCGGTCAACAAAAATAAAGTGTGATGTCTGCTCACGATGGGAAATTAAGAGTACAGCGTATTTCCGTCAGACTAAGGGTATTTTTCTTTACTTGCAGCTCTTTAAAACGATAAAACTTGTGGTAAACGTGCATGTACAGCAGAGATGTATTCCATTTGTGTTTTTTTGTTATTTTTTTGCTTTGTACCTTGACATACACTTTCCATGTACACTTACCCTAAGCCTTGTCTCTTCATGCCAACTATTGCCTCTTTAGGAAGGAACAGCAGCATCTTCTGTCCCCTGTGAATTGCTTGTATATGATTCTAAACCACACGCGTCAGGAGAGTCGAGATTATGCAGCACTCAATGATGTTTACACCACACACCTCATCCCTCGGCTGGCACACATCGGAGAGGACCTAACCCGTCTCACCAAAAAGGTTAGAACTTGTATGATATCTTCAGGGGGTAATTTCTATTTTCACTTCTGTATTAGTGTTTTCAGATTCCTGTTATAGGTTTCCCATTTCCTGCTATCTCATAATTACAAACTATCCCTGTTTTAGAGGTACTTACTTGACCTTTAGACTTAAGCAGGACTTGAAGGGCCAGTATGAAGAACAATAAATAATCCTTTTTTTGTTTTTTGTTTCCCATGCCATTATCCATGATGTCATTCACAATTACACCTTGCCCCAGCTGTGCAGCAAAAGTGTTAGTGGGCTTAGACAATAACACTGCCAAGGGTCAGGGACAATGCTCGCCTTTTATTAACATGGCTTGAGTTGCAAATTCTGAAGCTCACCCAGCAGTCCTAATTAATTGTCCCAACTCCTATGATTTTTGCCAGACAGCTCGTCTCCATCTAAAAGTGGAGAAATAAATAAATACGTGGAAAAAAAACCCCAAATATACGGAATACCATTATTAAAGGTATTAAATTGCCTACAGATATCGGAATACATTTTTTTTTTATAATAGTGGTCCTTTTAAGTTAATCTTCAGGCAAATTGTTGATATTGTTTGAGACTGATACAGGTTTTCAGGAGGAGGAAGGCATGCTTACATGGTTTGTATTGTAAGTGGACTTCTTTGTTATAGTTCTTGTTGGCAGGAAAAAAAAATGCCTCTTTCATGTGCATCATTGGGAAGGAGCCCATCCGTTTGTCAGGAGGAGGAAAGATATGCCTTATAGAAGTAGCCTTGCCCCCTATATTTTTTTGTTGGCAGGAGGAAAGATGTTTCTTACAAGGGTCTTATTGGGAGGAAGCCTTCTCCCTTACATTCTTTGCCGACAGGAGGTAAGATCTCCTTTACAAGGGTCGCATTGGGAAGAAGCCTTCCCTCATCTATTCTTTATCCCCTACATGGGTGCTATTGGGAGGAAGCATCCCCCTTTTGGTTATTATCAACAGGAAGAAAAATTTTCCTTACAAAGATCTTATTGGGAAGAATCCTTTCTCCTTTAAATTCATTATTGACAGGAGAAAACACGTCCCTCACATGGATCTCTTTTTGAAAAAGCCTTCCCCCTTAAATTTTTTGTTGGTATGGAGAACGATGCCCCTTACATGAATATTATTGGAATGAAGCTTCCCCCTTATAGTTAGTGAACTATGTTTGTTGCATGGTTGTTATTGGGAGGAAGCCTCCTCCTTATAGTTATTGTCAGCAGGAGACAAGGTGCTCATTACATGGATGTTTTCTTGAAGAGGCCTTACCCATTATATTCTATTCAAGCCCCTTTCACAGGAGTTGTTGGTAAGAAGAATGCTCCCTTATATATTCTTTTCTCACTTGGAAGTCAGTGGAAAGAAAAATGCCCCCTTATATTGAAGGAAGAAACATATTTTTTTTTTGTCAGCAAGAGAAAAGAATCCCCCATATATGAGTCTTTTAGAAGAAGAATGCCCCCCTTATATTCTTTGTCTGCAGAAAGAATGGCTTCCTAAAGTGGTGCTCAACAAGAATAAGACTTGGTGTTCAGCATGTGCAATTGCCCCCTTACAATGGTAGTTGGTGGGAAGGATGAAGTCCCCCCTTGTACTGCTGTTCATAAGGAATAAGAATGCCCCCTTAGATTTGTGTTCAGTGAGAAGGATGTATTCCCTCTTATACTGCTGGTCAAAAGGAAGATGAATCCCCCCTTCTTAAATTTATGGTCAGTGATGAATTTCCCCTTGGATGTTGCTTTTGATCATTTCTGCAGTGCTTTTTGCTGTGCTTTCCTTCTTTTTTTTCCCCCACTCACTGTATATAGCCGGTTGCTAAGAAGGCCAGCCGCCGATTCCTTAACAACCGATCAGTCATCCGCTGTCAGCTGCTGTAAGAAAAAAAGAATTGTAGGCAAAAATAATTTGTACGACCTACCCATTTACATGGGGGGGGGGGGGGCGGTATCTGGGGGCCCACTTTTAAAGGGGACTTCCAGATTCTGATAAGTC
The DNA here is from genome assembly GCF_037356315.1 of Lithobates pipiens. Taxonomy (NCBI): domain Eukaryota; kingdom Metazoa; phylum Chordata; class Amphibia; order Anura; family Ranidae; genus Lithobates; species Lithobates pipiens. The sequence goes on along the minus strand of NW_027507685.1, from coordinate 187,745,507 downwards.
CACTGCCCGCAAACCCCCACAACCACCGGCCAGGGTTGTGGGGAAGAGGCCCCTGTCCTGGTCCCCCATATTTGGGGAAGAGACCCTTGCCGCATGACCTCAACATGGGGACAAGGTGCTTTGGGGTGGAGGGGCAGAGCCCCCCCCCTGCCCAAAAGCACCCCTCCATGTAGAGGGAATGCGGCCTGATATGGTTCAGAAGGGGGTGCTCGCTCATCCTCCTCCCTTTCCTCACCTAATGGGCTGCATGCTCAGATAAGGGTCTGGGCTGAATTGGGGGGGGGGGACCCCCCCATGCCATTTTTTTTTTTAGCTGGCAATTTTTTTTCTTTACATTCATGATGACTCATTGGTTGTTAAAGCCATGGCGGCTGACTTCCTGGCCCGCTCCTTAGCAACCAGCTATATACAGTGAATGTAAAGCCAAAACTAGATTTACTTTTGCATTACAAACATAACAATTAATTTATAGAGTCACTTGGATGTAGTCTTGGTGGGACGTGGCCCATTATGGAAGGAGTTGAGTTTTGGTGGATTCAAGTGGGGAAGTTTGACTATTTCAAGAGATCATCTTTCCTGTCTCACTTCCTCTACTTTTTATATATGCACACCCACCCAGCCACATTTTCCCATAATTCTGTGTTGTCTTTTGAGTTCGAAATATACATAACTGTTCATATTACAAATGTTAATGTCAAGTTTGGGTTTGAGGTTGGGTTGCAGATAATTGCTACGTTTCCATTGATTTACTGACAATTCTGCTTATTGTTTAGCCTCACTGTGTTTACCTTTCTTCCCTGCAGAGTAAAGATATTGGGGCTCAGCAGCAGGAAGATCTGATGAAGCTGATGTCAGAGCTGCAAGGGGTGAGTACTGCACCAACAAACAAAAATTTCTCAGCACACTTACCAGCCAGCCTGCAAAAAAAACAAAAAAACATTGCATTGGAATGATGCTGCATCTGCCCCCCGGCACCTCTACGCTGAGAACCGTGCGATCGAACATCGCCGATCGCTGGGTTTTCAGAGCTTGAATGAGCAGAGAGCTGTAGGCTGTCGGTCACTGCTCTCTTCTCTTCTCCCTCCTTGCTCATTGGAGCGCTGAGCTGTGGAGGGGCAGGGATCGGCAGGCTCAGGCTCTCAGCTACTCAGACTTCAGCTCACTCTCTGCTGAAAAACAGGTCACAGGAGTGCAAAACCAACTGCATTCCTGTGATCCATAGGAGAAGTACAGCCAAATGAGCTTTGGCTGGACTTCTCCTTTAAAGTAGTTTTAGATGTTATCAAGTTTTTGGAAGCTTGCTCTTGCATGTTTTAATTATTGTATTAAAGTGTTACTAAACCCAGGACCCTGCATTCACTATATCTGGCCTCCCACAGTACACAGAACATGGATATGCAATTATTTTAGTAAATATAAACTGCTAAATACCCTTTCTCATCAGTAATATATAGAAGTCTGGTGACTTCTATCGGGGCCTAGTTACAGCTTCTAGGAGGAGTTTTCATACTGTACTAGCTGTCCTATATAGCTTTGCTGATCACATGCAGTCTTCAAAGAGAAAAAACTAAAAATAAACACCAAACTGGGCATATGCAGCCTGACTCCAAAGGCTCTGTCTTATCCAGACATGTTTTGGAGTCAGTGGAAGAAGGGGAGGATCTGTGCACATAAGATCAAACAGCCTTTTTACACAATGCGGAGGATTAACCCTTTAAGTTTCACAGTGAGTATAATAAGCATGCTTTACTTCATATACAGACTGATTTTACGGCTGTGGGTTTAGTTTTAAATTTAGCTTCAAATTTAGAAATTTGTAAATGATGCACTTGGAGGAAATCTCAGCCTTATTCAACCCCTTAACAACTCTTGGAATCATATGTCAGCTCAGGGGCTCATGCATATGGCCGTACCTGTCCGCATAGCAGAAATGGTTGCGTTTTTCCAAGCCAGGGAGCCAACAGGTGCTGTGCAAAACCACCTAAAGAAGTTTGTGTACGTGGCTATATGCATTGTGAGCTGGGCATAGGTAGCAGGTATACTGTAATGCTCTCTGAGATGAGATTTTAGGCACCAATATCAGTCCAGTAATGTCTTGGCAAAGAGTGGGGAGTTTATTTGTGCTGTTTACAAAGAAGAGTACATAAAACTTTCAACAAAACAAGACCATACATGTCTTGGCTCTTACTACAAATATGCAGCCCTAACTACCAGGCTTGCCTAGTTTCCTGTTTGGCAGCATCCATATATACACACCATTGTAGAGTCCATCAAGCCTCAGCTCTAACAGACGTGACCTGTCTGCTGCCCAGGCTGCAGATCACTGACTCTGTTCCTCAGGTGAACCTAAATTGTCTGTCTGATGGGGAGCAGTGCAAAACCTGTAGTGGATCAGAGGTCTCAAAAGGTATAAGAAAGGAGCCTGGGAGATTTTTTAATCCCAAACAGGACTTTTCCAGGCTACCGGTGAAACTATCTGCTACATATCCCCTACTTTATTTCAGCAACGTGAACTTGGGAAAGAGCATCTACGTTTCCTATCTTAGTATTTGGTCAGTGGTTTACCATAAACAGTTACTCCCATAGAGCTTAAAACCGCCTGTTCACCCATCTAGTCACTAGGGCACAATGGAGCCCTATCAAATATCTACCTAGTATTTATCTACTGGTCATACAAAGCTGGGTCTACCCAGAGCATCATCAGTGGCAGTATGGGAGCTGGGCGTGTGTTAGTGGGATCAATCCTTTGTACTCTACCTATACAGATACACTAGATGATGTCCTCAAGGGAGCCGGCCCTCTTGAGAATGTCTCCTATGAAACGCGTCAGTAAGAGTCTCTGCTAATGCCATCACATTGGCGCACTAAACAGCAGTTGAGTTACTTGCTGTGTCTTTTGTATACTTGTAAATGTTAGTACATTTTTTTGATTCAATAAAACAGCTTAAGCTGTTGGGGTGATTACCTTCAGATTACCTTCAGATTAAGCACATCTGTTCAGGATGTGTTGGTTATTGTGCTTTTGCTCACTTCACTGTTTCAGCACTTGCACTTGTCCTTGTCAAAGTATATCTGACATAAGAGAGATACATAGGCTGCCGCTGTTGACATTTTGTTTTCTGAGTCACTGACTTGAATCAAGTGTAGAGATAAAGAATTCTTATTTTGATTGAATGGTTGTTCTAGGTCTGTGCATCCACACTGTCATTGTCCTCATTGTGCTGTGTTCCCTTCCTTGGTACACCTATTTTTTGACCTTCCTTGTTATTTATTACCTCTGTTATTCTTGCAGTAGTCTGCTGGAGGTTTGTCTCTGTCTATAGCTGGTCATGCACCGTTAGATTGCTTTTTTTTCAGCCTGCAGGTTTTACAGTGTGGAATGCATGAACCTCCAGCTGTGGCAGATGTTTTCCAACAGCTAGCATCAGTAGCTGTCAGAATACCTGAACAGTGTCATTTTTCTGTATAGTATGAGATACAGTATCTTACAAAAGTGAGTACACCCCTCACATTTTTGTAAATATTTTATTATATCTTTTCTTGTGACAACACTGAAGAAATGACACTTTGCTACAATGTAAAGTAGTGAGTGTACAGCTTGTATAACAGTGTAAATTTGCTGTCCCCTCAAAATAACTCAACACATTAATGTCTAAACCGCTGGCAACAAAAGCGAGTACACCCCAAGTGAAAATGTCCAAATTGGGCCCAATTTTGCCATTTTCCCTCCCCGGTGTCATGTGACTTATTAGTGTTACAAGGTCTGAATGGGGAGCAGGTGTGTTAAATTTGGTATCGCTCTCACTCTCTCATACTGGTCACTGGAAGTTCAACATGGCACCTCATGGCAAAGAACTCTCTGAGAAACTGAAAAAAAGAATTGTTGCTCTACATAAAGATGGCCTAGGCTATAAGAAGATTGCCAAGACCCTGAAACTGAGCTGCAGCATGGTGGCCAAGAACATACAGCGGTTTAACAAGACCGGTTCCACTCAGAACAGGCCTCGCCATGGTCGACCAAAGAAGTTGAGTGCACATGCTCAGAGTCATATCCGGAGGCTCAGAAAACAAGTACTGGGGCAGAACTGAATCCCTTCTAGAAGCTATCCCAGTCAAGAATACTACTGGCTTCTCCACCCAAAAGATTCAGCTCAGCGTTGCAAGACCAGGGAAACCTGGTCAGTACTTACAATGCCTCAGGATCACCAGATGCCTCTTTCCAGTATCAACTGGACACTCTTTAGTGTGGGAGAGATGAAGGCTCACAATGCCACAGGGCAGCCAGTCTCCTAACTTCCACTTGGGAAGACTTCAGTGAGCCTTCCAGACCAGCCCCCCAGATGAGGAGTTCCTTGACTAGATTCAAAAGTACATTATTACAAGTAGGCCCCCCAGCTTTGCCCCACCTTGATGATCAATAGCTGGAATCGGGATAGCTGCTGAATGTGGGTGTAGCCACCCCCCTCCCCCCACTGATGAATTTCCTCCAACAGGGAGAAGACCCGCAGCTCAAAATCAGACTATTGTTCTGCCTCTCAAGCTACCTTCTGGGCATAATAAATATTCAGGTTGCCCATTTGCCTTGCTCCACCCTCAATGTTCCAGAAGCCTCTGGAAGGCAGAGGAGAGCCAATAAACCTGCAGCCTGTGAGATCCAGAACAGTCAAAAGTAATCAACAACTGCTCTACTGAGTAAAGAGGAACAAAAAAAAAGGAAATTTTCCTAACAGCCTAGAAACCTAACTAGGAGGGTGCTACAATATATGGTTAGCTTATCTCTTAACCACATGACGACTACCTTCCGCACATATACTTCAGCAAGGCGGTCCGGCTGTGCAAACGGACATACCTGTACATCATGTCTGTGCATGTAGCACTGCAGGCGTGCATCCGCTGTGTGCTACGGGAGCTCGCCTGCAGGTCCAGGGATGGGACTCGATGTCTGCCACCCGTGATCGCGGGAAAGAGGCAGATCCCTGTTCTGCCTCTATGTAAAACAGATCCCCGTTCTGACAGGAGAGTACAGATTGGCTGTTCCTAGTGATCAGGAACAGCGATGTCTCTGTACTCCCAGTCAGTTCACTCCCCCCACAGTTAGAAACACCTCCCTAGAACACACTTAACCCCTTGATCGCCCCCTATTTTTAGCCCCTCCCCTGGCAGTGTTATTTATACAGTGATCAGGGGATATTGATTACCGCCATTACTAATAAAAAAAATGAATTAATAATAATAAAAATCTCATAGATCTATCCCCTATTTTGTGGCACTATAACTTTTGTGCAAAGCAATCAATATACGCTTATTGTATAATTGTATATTATTATATAGAAGAATGCATATTGTGTCTAAACTGATGAAGAATTTAGCTTTTTTTTTTTTATTTTATTGGATATGTATTTTAGCAAAAGGTAAAAAATATATTGTTTTTATTTTTCAAATTTTGTTTAAGTGCAAGAAATAAAAAAACGCAGAGGTGATCAAATACCACCAAAAGAAAGCTCTATTTTTGGGAATTAAAGGACATTATCAACAGTTTTTGTTTGGGTATAGCGTGGCAGGACTGTGCAGTTGTCAGTTAAATGAACACATTGCCGTATCGCAAAAAATGGCCTGGTCATTAAGGGGGTGAATCCTTCCAGGGCTGAAGTGGTTAAGCTAGGTATACACTAGCAGAATTTTTACCGAAAATTTGTATGAAAATTTTTGGAAAAATTTGTACAAAAAATCTGAGTACATTCGAATGTCATTCAAAAGTAGTTCAAAATTCAGTTGGCTTCTAACATTCGATATTGGAATTGATGGACTTTACTGAACAAAAACCACGTACACTGTTAGAAATTTCAAGAAAAAAATTCCATCCTACTCCTTCAATTTTCCTGTCACTGCAGTCAAAAACAATGTAGATTTGACCCCAGTAATGATTAGAAAAAATGAATAAACTTTCTTAAAACAAAAATGAATTTCTACTAGTGTATACCCAGCTGTACAGCTTAAGTTAGAACTTGGTTATTGACCTCCAGCTACCTTTGTCCACTTGCCCTGTGGGTTAAATTCCTTTAGCCTGGATCATTGTATTTAAAGGTCTCCTGTTGCCCGGTCAGGGTTTAGTGCCTCGAAACAGCAATCCTATGTGCTTCCTGCCTAGCTCTTGTTAGTATCCTTTTGTCCCCTTTATAATTATTAGTGCTTAGTGTGTTCCCTTTTGTGTTCCTTGATTGCTGTTCCTTGTGTTTCGTCTTGCTTTCCTTTTTGTCTGCTAGTATAGACTGCCTGGTCTCTGGGGTATTGTCTTGTATGCTGTATTTTGTTGTCCCTGATTGTGCCCTCCTTTGTCCGTCTATGGTTGCCAGTTAGGACCACACACTGGGTGTAGCCTACATAGCTCTTGGGAAAACCAGGCATTTCCAGTCCCTGCACCATGATTAGAGTCATCCATCGCCAGTTGGCAACACTAGGCATTCTTACTCATCTATACTTCAGTCTTTGAGGTTTTCACACTGACCTGCTGGTATCTGGCCCAGACCCTGGTTTTACATGTTTATTATCTCCAACACACTAGTCGCAACCCTAGGGCCTAACATCTGTTTGTGATCAGTGGAGTCCCGCCGATTGTCATATTTGCTAAGCGGTAGGGGTTTGACTTTTAATATAATCTCAGTGTTGGCTGCAGCCTCAGCATTCTTTTACATTTGTTTGAACTAAAAAAAGAAAATCAAGTTTTAGGGGATGCCTATTATTCAACCTCAAACTCTATGCAGGCTTTTGGAAAAAAATAAGAAAACTATAGTGAGAAGGGGAATTGCATAGTAAATTACGATCGACTGCAGAGAAAAGAAAAAGGAAATTTTTAACAATAGATTGATCAAGAGCTGATTTATGTCTACATCTCTAATCAAGCTGAAAAAGAGTACCAAAAGTACAAGTTTTTCCCATGGGACTTTTTAAGGTGAAAAAAAATAAAGTAATTTAAAATATACATTGTTTTATATAAATAAAATATCTTTAAAAACATTTTACATAAAATATTTATGTTCTGGCAGCATGATACAACATACAGTTGACTTTAAGGCTCGGTTCACACAGGGGGCAACACGACTTGCCGCTCCGCGACCTGCCGCGACCTCAGCGGCGACTTGCAAAGGACTTCTGTATAGAAGTCAATGCAAGTCGCCCGAGGTCGCCCAAAAGTAGTACAGGAACCTTTTTTCTAAGTCGGAGCGACTCGAGTCGCTCCTCTTAGAATGGTTCCGTAGTACAGAACGGGGGCGACTTGTCAGGTCGCGGTGCGTCGCCCCCTGTGTGAACCGAGCCTAACTGTTTACCCAGATACCTTCTGGGGGTTGATAAATATACAGTACATGTCAGTCATTCAAGATTTTTCAACACAAAGATCCTCTGTCGGGCGAAGTTGATGCATTTCAATTCAGTCTTTATGAAGAGGAAGGGTATTTGAATCTTTAAAAAGACATACAACACATCAACAATATATTCCAGTGCAAGTTCTTATACATGTCCATAGTCATCTTAAAGTGCGCACCTACATAGCATGTGTGTCACCAATGCATATACGGTAAGCCAGAATGATTAAAAGCAGTGCCAACTCCTTGAACCTTCAGATCTCCCAGAGGAACCTACAAGAAAGATAGATGAGTTTTTTGTTTTGTTTAATAAATGTTTATTGAAACAGTAAGGACAAACAACATATCCTGAACATAAAACAATGCGGTGGTACACGTAATATGTCAAATGGTTACTTGAGCTTTTAGCGGCCTCTGAGGGCCAGGTACACATCCTCCAGTCTCCTGAAGATACTACAGTTATTGTTCTAACGGTACCAACATTTGCCAAAGAAAAAACTGTCTCATACCACTATGCATCAAATAAGAGTAGAAATCGCATGTGCAGTTTGTCCCGAGAGAAAAAACAAATACAGACGGTGAAAAAGACAGAAAGAAGGGGAAGAGGAGGGAGCAAATAAGGAGGGGGGGGGGGGTATGGGGTGGAGGCTAGTGTGACAGCTCTTGTGAGAGCAATATAATGATCGTTAAACCCGTAGAGCCAAGTCAGAAACTAAATAAGGCAATACCGCAAAAAGAATAGTCTTTGGGCAAAAGATGCTGTCGTTACCGGTTCAGAGGGGTGGCCTCCTCTTTGTAATTTTGTGTTACAAGTTCTTTATAATGGGATGTGGTTTTAAATTCCAGCCATGTGGCCAAAGTTATGATGTGCCTTGGAGCGTTTTTTTTATTTTGATGAGTAATGTCTTCCATAAGATGTACATCCGCCACCGCCTGTAGCCATCTTTTGACTGTTGGGATCCTAGGTTGTCCCCACAAAGCGCGTATTAATGCCTTTGCTGTATTTAGCAAATGAGGAATGATTGAGCGTTTGTACTGGCCAACTGATTCCGTGGTGGCGTGGAAAAGAATGGTCCAGGGGTCATTAGGGAGGCTGATTCCTGTGATCCGGTGTATAAGTTGTAGAATATCGAAAGATAGATGAGTTGACAAGGAACCACACACGTCTACAGCAGGTCCAAAGGACAACAACCTAGGTGGAAACCTAATATATACAGTTAAGAGAAGTCTTGTATGGGAAGAAAAATATAAGTCCTGCTTCGTAAGGAGTAATAAACATACAAAAAAGAGGTATTTAATAACAATATAAGTATAGGAGAGCGGTATCCAGTATCTCGGGTTGCTTTATGTTTTAAGTAGAAAGCCTGGGTGTACAACAATACTTATTGAAGAAAAGAAATGAAAGAACCAACAAAAGTCCTGCACACACAAGCGGTGTAAGTGTGCAGTTAAAGATGACCATGGACATGTGTAAGAATTTGCATTGGAATATATTTTTGTTCTGTTATGTCTTTTATAGAATTCAATACCCTTCCCCTTGAAGATTTATAAAGAGTGCATTGAAACACAGCTTATTCCCCTAGCAGGGGATATTTCTGTTTCTGAAAAATCTTGAATAATTGACATGTAGATGTAAAAATATTTGATTACATTTGGGGGAACCCACAATGATATTGATTATTACGTTATGTTTAGGGGCTTCATTGAGTAAATTCAATATGAGAACAGGCTGGTTAATGTATCATGAAACTATACTAGGAGATATAGCATTATGTAATTCCCCAATTTTATTATTAAAAACGAGTTCATATGACAGTTTCACAATAAATTCTGTTTTTATTTAAAGACACTATGTAAAAAAAAAGCTTATTAAAAGGAAAAAAAAAAAATTAGCCTTAATCAAAGGATAGGAGGAGTGGTGGAGTGGAGGTATGTTGTATTGGAGGGTGAAGATCCACTTTAAATTAGTGTTGACTTTGAATTTGTGTTGGATTCTGACATTGCCTGTCCCATATGAGCCCTGATTACATGACGTCCTAGTATCTCTACATTGTTGACCAGTGACTCTCTCTTTATTGGACTGTGTCTTAGCCTGCCCCCTCATTTTTTCCCATTTAAAGCAAACCTGTCAAGTTGAAAGTGAAACTTCGTCTTCGTACCTCTATGTTCTTGACCACTGACTCTTTTCCGGTGTTGGACTGTGTCTTAGCCTTTGGCTTCAATTGATCGTTCCTTTTTAAAGCAAACCTGTCATGTTGGCATTCAAACCAAAATAATATCCCACAGCATGGTAGACTATAACTTACATAATAGTTTAGCTATGGGCAAAATGGAGAATGTGATAGTCTTTGGTCAGTATACAATCTACTTTTATCTGTTTTTCAAATTACCACCAGCAATATATATTTTTTATTTTTATAACTGGTACTTATATAGCCACATCAATTTACGCATATATTTTGCAACTTCACGTCAATACCTGCCCTTAAGAAGCTTACAGTCTAAGTCCCTAACTCGCATTCATACATACACATACTAGGGCCAATATAGACAGGAGACAATTAATCTACCAGCATGTATTTGGAGTGTGGGAGGAAACCCATGCAGACACGGGTAGAACATGCAAAGTCCGTGCAGGTAGTGCTGCTAGACGGAAGTGCTAACCACTTAGCCACTGTGCTGCCCTGTTGATTTTACCAGTAGAACCATTGGGAGGTCCACTTCCTTTGAAAGGTTCTCACCCTTCCAGATTGGTTGTGCTAGGACTACCTGGGTATGCATGGACTAAGGATTGGGTGACAATTCATTACTGAAGTTCTGCTTTTAGGCTACCTATTGTGAGGGGTTAGCTCGGCAGCGGGTGTGTGTGACCCCCTGGATGGGTTCACAACACAAAATCAGGCACAGCAGACAGCGTTGTAGGTGCAAAAAACAAAAGATGCGGTTTATTTATGCTACATGCAGTGATACATATAACAGCCAAACAAAAATAAAACATGAAAATAAATCCTGGTCAGCTTGACCTCTAACTACACACTTAGATTCCCTGTCTAACAACTGAGTGCAGCCTTGTGCTGCACCAGTCCCTGTCTCTGTTGTAGAGGTTTGCCACACAGGCGTTAACTCACCGCACAGAACAGATATCACACTCCCCAGTCTATACAACACAAAACTGGTTCCAGGATGGAGCATCTCCCTAAGCATGCTGGGGTTTTTTGTAGAGGTCTTAATGAGCCCACTTACTTCAGCTGGGCTCATTAACTCTTCCCCTCTAATTGTAAAAGTCTGCATAAAGCCTGAATCTAGGGCACACATATTTCCCATCCTGGATACAACCAGGTGACTTTACCTGCGTGCTGCCACACTATCTAAAGCATGGAGCCATCAGCAGTGTAGGTATTGCTGCTCCACTCCACCTACAGCAAGGACAGAAAGGGATGATAGGACTTGAAGTTCGGTCCCCTCCTGGGGATTATTATCAGAAATTACATTCTGGTGCAGGTTTTCCCACTTACAACTGCAAACAAAAAACTCAGAGGAGAAGCATGACCACTCATGCAAAAATGGATATTAGCAGGAGAAAGCAAGCTCTGCTCATTATAGTGGATTCTAGAAGAGAAGGGCTATTTTATTACCTCAGGGCCTCCACCTTCTTTATAAATCAAAGTATGATGTATGTATAGAACCTAGGGAATGCCAAGTACCCTAAATCTCACAACATGAAACTCCAGTACAATACAGGAGTGTTTTATGATGAGATGTGAGATCCTCATCATCCCCAAGATTTAGGTATATGTGAAGGGGGGGGGGGGGGGGCTAATGTAATAAGTGGATCTTGCTTTCAAATGTGAGATCTGATTAAAAGTTAGGTCCGAAGTGAAAAAAGGGGAAGCCTAGTTGCAGGCCGACATGATTGAGTTAAATAGGGTTTTACATAGGAGGAGTCTTTTTGTGGATCAAAAGTAAACCGGATTCAAGCGGTACTCACGAGATTGGTAGATGGGGCAGGAGCAGGTGGGGCTTCAGGAGTTGGAAATGTAGGATAGGCTTGGAAAGCCTTCATTTGGAGGAGAGCTTGGTCAGGACAACTTTCCTCCCTCTCTCCCTTATTGCTTATGGTTTTTAGGTATTTTGGAGTGGCAAGTGTGTTTATGTTATGGCAGCTGATGAGGTGCATGGTCTTTGAATGTGTTTATTATGACCAAAATGTACATTTGTAGGGTTCTGTATTGGCTACAGCGCCCATTATTCTGATTAATGGTATCTGTGATTATTGGTTTGTCTCCGAGTCAGTGTTTCGGCAGCTGGAGGCCTAAATTTAGTTTTTTTGCAGGTACTTGAATTAGATGCCTACAAGGACCTTGGGGCCCTTTTAATACTGTACTGAATGTTAATATGTTGATACAGTATGTTAAAATGTTATTTATATTTTGTTAATACAAGGCTGCTGTGGCCATTAAACTCCAACCTGTATAGTGTGGTAACGTAGCTAATAGTAAATGGTGGAGTGATGGTCAGTCAGTATTGGTGTAAAAGCATCTTTAATACCCTAGTCAGGAATAATACAAAGAACATTAATCTTGTGCAAAACCTTTAATAGGGATAGCTTGTACCAATAAACCATACCTGGCTGATCGCTGTGGAAGTGGAGAATTGCTGTAATAGCCATCCCTACTTTAGTGATCCTCGATGTCTTCTAGAAACCATGTTAAACAGCTGCCCTGCTGCATAACGACCACAGGGGGTCACCCACTCTGCATGGAAATCATTCAAAGAATGTCTTGTATTTTTTCTTAATGAATACATTGTATTCCCTGAATGGAGAAGGTGGAGATTGTGACCTTACTGCCCAGCTTTTCTACCTCATCCAAAAAAGAAAATGAAAAGCATTCTGTGAAAAGCGCCCATGCCAAGCTAGTAACCCCCTGTGGTCACTATGCAGATTGACACAGCCCTCGGAAGACAGGGAGGGTCACTGTAGTAACAGCAACTACTACAGTGATTCTCCGCTGTCACAGGGTTATGTCAAGTATGGATTGACCAATGTAAGTATGGGGGAAATAATCTATGCCCGGAATTTAGCTTTAATTCATATACAATAAATAGAATGTTAAAATAGTTGTTATAGTTTTATAATATATACATTTTATTTTTCATTTTGCATGCTTGGAATGTGCAGCCACGTGCAGTCAACACTGTGGTTCAACCGAAGCTGGAACTATTCCAAAGCATAAGCTACTGGACTTCGTTCTACTGTGCTGCACCCACTTTTTCCCTGTTCATTTCTTTATCTTTATGACTCTTACTTCTCAGTTTTTCAGTAACTGAAAACAAAATGTGTTTCTTGTATCCGTATTCAAAGAAACCTTAGACTCATAACTTATGCCGTATTGCTACCATTTGTCTTGTTTCATGTTCCGTTGTGGTCAGAAAAATTCTCACAAATTAGTTCATGTTTAGACTGCTATAAAATAACTCTAGTTTTGTGCATGTGTGTATACATATTTATATATTGTGTAAATAAATAAATAATCGATTATTTTAATGGTCGGTTTATTTGAGACAGAATAACAACAAAAGAAATCCAGAAAAACATATTTCAAAAAAGTTATAAATGAATTTGCATTTTAATGAGTGAAATAAGTATTTGGCTCCTGCACAAAACATGACTTAGTACTTGGTGACAAAACCCTTGTTGGGAATCTCAGAGGTCAGACGTTTCTTGTAGCTAGCCACGGGTTTGTACACATCTCAGGAGGGATTTTGTCCCACTCCTTTTTGCAGATACTCTTCAAGTCATTAGGGTTTTGAGACTGACGTTTGGTAACTTGAACCTTCAACTCCCTCCACGTATTTTCTATGCGATTAAGGCCTGGAGACTGGCTAGGCCATTCCAGGACCTTAATTGAGCTACTCCTTTATTGCCTCGGCCGTGTGTTTTGGTTCATTGTCATGCTGGAATACCCATCTTTAATGCCCTGGCTGAGGAAAGGAGGTTTTCACCCAAGATTTGATGGTACATGGCCTCGTCCATCGTCCCTTTTTTATGCAGTGAAATTTTCCTGTCCCCTTAGCAGAAAAACACCCCCAAATCATAATGTTTCCACCTCAATGTTTAACGGTGAGGGTGGTGTTCTTGGGGTCATAGGCAGCATTCCTCCATGTTGAGTTGATGCCAAAAAGCTTGATTTTAATCTCATCTGACCGCAACACTTTAACCCAGTTCTCCTCTGAATCATTCATATGTTCATTAGCAAACTTCAGCCGGGCCTGTAAATGTGCTTTATTGAGCAGGGACCTTGGGGGAGCTGCAGGATTTCAGTCCTTCTCATCTAGTGTGTTACCAACAGTTTTCTTGGTGACTATGGTCCCAGCTGCCTTGAGATCATTGACAAGATCGTCCCGTGTAGTTCTGGGCTGATTCCTCACCATTCTGATCATTAAAATCCTATGAGGTGAGATCTTGCATGGAGCCCCAGATCAAGGGAGATTGACAGTTATTTTGTTTCTTTCATATGAGAATAATCGCACCAACTGTTGTCACCTTCTCACCAAGCTGCTTGGCGATGGTCTTATATCCTATTCCAGCCTTGTGTAGGTGGTCTACAATTTTGTCCCTGACATCCTTGGACAGCTCTTTTGGTCTTGGCCATGGTGGAGAGATTGAAATCTGATTGCTTCTCTGGACAGGTGTCTTTTATACAGGTAAGAAGATGAGATTAAGAGCACTCCCTTCAAGAGAGTATTCCTAATCTCTGCTCGTTACCTGTATAGAAGACCCATGGGAGCCAGAAATCTTTCCGATAGGAGATCAAGTGCTTATTTCACACATTAAAATGCAAATCAATTTATAACTCTTTTGAAATGAGTTAACACTGTTAAAATAAACCTACCATTAAAATTATAGACTGATCATTTCTTTGTCAGTGGGCAAATGTACATGTGTATATGTATATACACACACAGTATCTCACAAAAGTGAGTACACCCCTCCCATTTTTGTTAATATTTTAATATCTTTTCATGTGACAACACTGAAGAAATGACACTTTGCTACAATGTAAAGTAGTGAGTGTACAGCTTGTATAACAGTGTAAATTTGATGTCCCCTCAAAATAACTCAACACACAGCCATTAATGTCTAAACCGCTGGCAACAAAAGTAAGTACACCCCTAAGAGAAAATGTCCAAATTGGGCCCAAAGTGTCAATATTTTGTGTGGCCACCATTATTTTCCAGCACTGTCTTCACCCTCTTGGGCATGGAGTTCACCAGAGCTTTGCAGGTTACCACCGGAGTCCTCTTACACTCCTCCATGATGACATCACAGAGCTGGTGGATGTTAGAAATGTTTGAGGATGCCCCACAGATGCTCAATAGGGTTTAGATTTGGAGACATGCTTGGCCAGTCCATCACCTTTACCCTCAGCTTCTTTAGTCATATGTCTGCCAAACAGTGAACAGTGCAGATATACTGTATATACACATGAACCTTAATGGCATCCCAGTTTTAGTCCACAGGGTTCAATATTGAGTTGGCCCACCCTTTGCAACTATAACAGTTCAGCTTTTCTGGGAAAGCTGTCCACAAGGTTTAGGAGTGTGGCTAAAGACATAAATTACAGAGTTTGGGGTGGAGGAACTTGACTGGCCTTCAGAGTCCTCACCCCAACCCCATAGAACACCTTTGGGATGAATTTATAGCAGAGACTGCAAGCCAGGCCTTCTCATCCAACATCAGTGCCTGACCTCACAAATGCTCTTCTTTAAGAATGGTCAAAAATTCCCATTCCCAAATTCAAACTCCTAAACCTTGTGGACAACCTTCCCAAAAGAGTTAAAGTTATTATAGCTGCAAAGGGTGGGCCAACTCAATATTGAACCCTAGGACTAAGACTGGGATACCATTAAGGATCATGTGCGTGTAAAGGCAGGCGCTCCAATACTTTTGGTAATAACTCACCGGCCACTTTATTAGGTACACCTTGCCAGTACTGGGTGTATATATACTGTATATTAAGGCTCAGCTTTAAACAGAGCTCACCACTTCCAAGTCCACTTCCTGTCCATGCTCATACTCAATAAAGCAAAAATATAGAATAATCCCCTAAAGAAATTGAGACTTTTTGGGCTCAAGGAATGTACAAAGGTAAACGTATTTATAGTATTAAAAGTTTTAGTATCCAGATTGTCCAAAAAGGTGTAATTAAAATTGTACATACAAAAACATTGGAAATGTGTGGTCTATAGTCACGAGACATAAAAACAGTGAACTGTCAAGTACAAGGATTGTGCATAAACCAATCACCACAAAGACATGCTGGGATCTTCCATTCCCAGCATGTCTTAGTGGTGATAGAATAATCCCCTAAAAACATTTAACCAATCTTCTATATATTTTAGGGATGTAGCATCTTTAAGCAGAACTACACAACCTCCTTCTCCTTATAGTCAGTAAAGCAGAACACAAAAGCTTTTCCTTTGCAGGGTTTTTTAGCCTAATACAGCCACAAAAAAATATTCAGCATCTTGGCTATTTGACAACACAACTTGGTCTCTTCAGCTCCTTCAAGTTGGATGGTTTGCTCTTGTGAACAGCAAACTTTAAGTCTGACCACAGATTTTCTATTGGATTGAGGTCATTCAAACACATTTACATGTTTCCCCTTAAACCACTCAAGTGTTGCTTTAGCAGTGTGTTTGGGGTCATTGTCCTGCTGGAAGGTGAACCTCTGTCCTAGCCTCAAATCACACACAGAGTGGTACAGGTTTTTCTCAAGAATATCCCTGTATTTAGCACCATCCATCTTTCCCTGAACTCTGAGCAGTTTCCCAGTCCCGACTGCTGAAAAACATCCCCACAGCATGATGCTGCCACCAGCATGTTTCACATGGTATTCTTTGGGTTATGTGTTGGGTTTGCGCCAGACATATTGTTTTCTTTGGCCAAAAAGTTCAATTTTAGTCTCATCGGATCAGAGCACTTTCCTCCATACATTTTGGGAGTCTCCCACATGCTTTGCACAAACTCAAAATGTGCCGTTTTTTTTTTTTGCTGAAAGAAATGGCTTTCTTCTGGCCACTCTGCCATAAAGCCCAACTCTGTGGCGCATATGGCTTATTGTCATCCTATGTACAGATACTGCAGTCTCTGCTGTGGAACTCTGCAGCTCCTCCAGGGTTACCTTAGGTCTCTGTGCTGCGTCTCTGATTAATGCCCTCCTTGCCCGGTCCATGAGTTATGGTGTGCGGCCATCTCTTGGCAGGTTTTTTGTGCCATGTTCTTTCCATTTGGTTATGATAGATTTGATGGTGCTCCTAGGGATCATCAAAGATTTGGATATTTTTTTATAACCTAACCCTGACTTGTACTTCTCAACAACATTGTCCCTTACTTGCCTGGAGAGTTCCTTGGTCTTCATGGCAGTGTTTGGTTAGTGGTGCCTCTTGCTTAGGTGTTGCAGCCTCTGGGGCCTTTCAAAAAGGTGTGTATATATGTAATGACAGATCATGTGACACTTAGATTGCACACAGGTGGACATCATTTCACTAACTATGTGACTTCTGAAGGTAATTGGTTGCACCAGAGCTTTTTATGGGCTAAATAACAAAGGGGTGAATGCATACGCACATGCCAATTATCAGTTTTTTATTTCTGAAAAATAGTTTGATGTATATATGTAGTACTGACCCCCGAAGGAGCGGCTGGTTTCAATGGGCTTACCGTTACCTTCTTTACCTTGATTTATGTCTAGGGGTTTCCCGTGGTAGATGCCCAGAAACTATAGAGACTGACGACTGATCCGCTTAAAGGGATTTTTTTTTTGCAAAAAATGTAGTTAAACAAGTCTCTCAGTATAGGATCAGAGGGTTTGGGTGAAAAGTCCAGGTACTCTTAGTGTCAAAGTCAGTAAAAAAATAACTTTCTTACTTTAAATAAAATCCAGAGAATAGCCATTCACAGCTGAATCTTCACCCTAGTTGGATAGTCCTTTTCTCCCCAGGCCTAGCAGCCAACAGGGTGCTTGATTCAGGAACAAGTCTCTGCCACAGACTTTGTTGTAGAACATGTACAGGAAACTAGAAAACTTATAGAACACTCGTGTGGTACCAGTATCTTGCAGCCGGTCTGGCAATACCACACGAGATTGGATTCACTTAGGTCCTTCAGCTTTACCCGGCTCTTGCTAAGAAGCCAACCCTTGCGTGGCCTTCTTCTGAAGAGTCCTCCCCTGGATAACTACAAAGTAGCTGGGCCTCTCCACAACCAGAGACTGCACCGGACCATCTCCGAATCCTTGCTTTAGTTTCCTTGCCTCGGGCTAGCCAGCCCCGAGACATAAAGTCGGGTGGATCTGCACCCCAGGCCATTGGCGTCCTGGGGGCTGGTCAGGAGGACCAGGACCATGGAGTCAGAACATAATTCTGGACCGGAACCCCAAAACACGTGACATCCGCATCTTAAGTACCCTCCCCCAGAAAGCACAGCAAGAGTGACACTCCCACTGGGCTGACTCTGAGAGAAAGTAACCTTAAAGCACCCAACCAGACTGTGTTTCCATGCCTGCTAAAAGAGACGGCGCTCCCTATGGCCAGGCCGGACACCCTATAGTCTAGTCAGACTGATGCTGAGGTCAAAATTTGGAGTAATTATACCCAAACCAAACTGCAGTTTAGGTGTAACGTTACATTTCAAAAACACATAGCGCGTGCTCTTCAGGAGCCGGCGCTACATATATTTTTCTAATTTTTACTTCACCAACTTAGACTATTATGTTCTGATCCATCACATAGAATTCAGATAAAAAAAATTAACTAAAGACTGTAATGTAACAAAATAGGTAAAAAACCAAGGGGGGTGAATACTTTTGCAAGACACTGTATGGTTAGGGTCCTTATCTGTAGGGCTAGGCAAGCTTGGACACATTTTCTAGCATGTATATGTACATACAAATATTGTTTCCCGGCAAAAGTAAGCGTAACAATAAGACACAAGGTGGTTTTCCAGCATCATTAACCCTTTAAAGTCAACATTTTTCAATGAGTTAGCGTGACTCAAAATGTGCTCTACCAAAGGGTGGAGCAGAACGTCAAAGGGTTAAAGGTCTCTTTCAAGCAGAATATGTGTGACAGACAGATTTTACTGGATGTGCTGTCAATGCCATGTCACAGAAACACACAAAAACTGGCAATGACAATTGCACTACACCTGAAAAATCCATCAAGCTTGCTTCTCTTCGAAACAGTAGATGTCCAGACCGTTATAAGCATAGAACTAACAGAAAGCACTGAGACCCTGGGACACCTCTCTGTAGGACGTCTTATCAGAAGTTATCTTCATGGAGGAAAAAAGTAGAAAATAGTAAAAATACTGCGCCAACCTCAACAATGAGCAGCCAACACAACAATAAAACATAAAACGGTGTGTGGTGTAAATGTGTCACGCTAAAGGTATATCCTGATCAATGTCGCCTGACCGAAATATTACTCTGGAGACCACACAATCTGTGAATACAGTGATGTTTCACTAGTGTATAAAAATATAGTATATACAACTAAAAATAGTGAATGTATTAATACATGTGATGAGACCATATACGATCTAGATATCGCAAATTGTCCTGTCAAAATATAGACATATGTGGCACTGACCCCCGAAGGAGCAGCTGGTTTGATTGGGCTTACCGTTACCTTCTTCTCCTCGATTTGTGTCTAGGGGTTTACCGTGGTAGATGCCCAGTAACTCTAGAGACTGACGACAGGTCCGCATAAAGGGATTTTTATTGCAAAAAACGTAGACAACGAACAGTCTGTTAAAATAGGATCAGAGGGTTAGGAAGGAAGTTCAGGTACTTTTATGCCGCGTACACACAATCAGACTGTCCAGCGGACTTAGCCCGGTGGACAAACCGCTGAACTTTGTAGCGGAGGTCCGCCGGACTTTCCAAATGAGCGGACCTGCCCACACACAACCGGACTTTTCCGGCGGACTAGGTCCTCCGGACTATGGTGGGAGTCCGCCGTACTTTTGAAATGAACAGACTTGCCCACACACGGAGGAAAGTCCGTTCATTTTGAACGCGGCTCCAGGTAGCCGGGACTAGCGAAGGAAGTCAATGTCGCCGCCTTCGTTGGGGGCGAGATTGACAAGTCGCTGCCCTGTCACCTGGTATGGACTTAAAGGGGAAGCCCTACGCCAAAAATACGGCATGGGGATCCCCCCCAAGGTCCGTATAAGACCCTTATCCGAGCACGCAACCCGGCCGGTCAGGAAAGGGGGTTGGCACGAGCGCCCCCCCCCCTCCTGAGCCATACCAGGCCGCGTACCCTCAACAAGGGGGGGTGCTTTGGGGAAGGGGGGCCCTGTTGATGAGGACAAGGGCCTTTTCCCGACAACCCTGGCCGTTGGTTGTCGGGGTCTGCGGGCGGGGAGCTTATTGGAATCCAGGAGCCCCCTTTTAATAAGGAGGCCCCCAGATACCGGCCCCCCACCCTATGTGAATGAGTATGGGGTACAACGTACCCTTACCCATTCACCTGGTGAAAAAAATGTAAAAAAAACACACGCAAGGGTTTAAAAGAATTTATTGCACAGCTCCGGGGGTCTTCTTCCATCTTGGGGGGTCTTCTCGCCGGACTCCTCCGCTATCTTCTGCTAGCTATTTTACTAGCGGAGGAGCCCGGTTTTCTTCTTCGTTGCCGCCCGGGGGTCTTCTCCCGACTTCGGGGGTCTTGTTCCTCTCTTCGTGGGTCTTGTCCCTCTCTTCGGTTCTTCTTGCCGGGCCTCTGCTTTCTTCTTCCAGCTCTATTACTAGCGGTGGCCCGGTCTTCTGTCGTCGTTGTTGTCGTCGTCGCCGCCTTCTCTTTTCTTCTTCTTCCTCTTCTTCCTTGAGATGTTGACTCGACGCTCTCTCCGGCCGCAATGAGAGGGAAGTGTTGCGCGGCGACTTATATAGGGGCAATGGGCGGGGTCACCGGGTGATGTCCCCGCCCCTTATGATGTCACGGTCCCAGCATCGTCTGGCACACAATTAGCTGTTATAACCACACCCGGGATAGTGCCTCCACCTTCTAGGAATGGGGGGATTCGGTACTCTTAACCTGGGTAGTGGATCCACACGCCAGCAGCGGTGAATCAAACAGAAATAAACGTGGATGCAGTAAAGGTGAGGTACTCCAACTCCTTCTTTGGTGACCAATAGGAATCCAGGGTATCGCTCACCAGCCAAGATCCTTCAGACAGTGATGATGATTAAGGTATAAAAAAGAGAAAAGGCCTCCACATAGTGTAAATCAAAAATGGTGGGGTTTATTGACCTAAAAAGTCCAACATCTAGATTACTGTAAAAAGTAGTTCAATTGAACAAGTAAAAAGGCGCAGTAAAAAGTGGCTTGATACACGTAATAACCCTACGTATTTCGTCTGCAAAGACTTCAACTGGGGTGTACGCATGTCAGCCACCACTGCGCTTATATATGGGAACTGTAATTACTAAATTGTCCCCCTGTATGGCCATCGTGGAGTTTCACTTCCGGTGAGGGTCAGCATGCATCCCAAGCTTCATAACAAACAGCCCATTAGGACGCAAGAATTAAATATGTGCAGGTGCAGGGACGCACCAAGCCATCTAAGCCTCGCCTTCAACAGCCAGTCTGCATCAAACGCACCAAGCACGTGATGCTATCGTCATGCGTAAATGACATCAAGCGGGCTGATGCAGAGATGCACCCGGCAACCCAAGCCTCACCCACGACATCTTCGTAGAGGAGTTGTAACCAAAGGCTATTCCCCCAAGATGAACAAACCTATGCATAAACACACAAAAAGGACTGGGATTCAAAAAACGGCAGTAGATATTCAGGGCTGACTAAGCCAAAATGGCGTATCTTGATTCAAGTGGTTGTAAACCTCCAGACATGAAATCTGAACACAGCATATTCCTAGAGTGTCTCTATCCAGAGTACTAAGTATCATTGCTGTCTGCTGCCTCGTTCCTCTGCTATCATGAGTCACTTCTGACAAATTTTCCTGACACCAAGAGAAAAAAGATGACAGGGGTGTGCGCTCCAACTAATTGACAGTAGAAGACAAAAAATTACCAGATCATCTCATAGGACATGGGTACTGGGTGAATGCATAGCCCAGTATAGGGAGGTGGTACCGACTCACCCGAAGGGTGGCACCCTATCTTGATATCCCGAACTCAGAAAAACATGCAAACGTTCTTTAATAGTTTCAAGAATTCCAAAATGATGGAACAGACTACATGTAGCTTAAAAATATTTAAAAGGATGATACAGCCACTGACACACAGACACATCCCAATCTAATGGCACTGAATGGACCGTGGCTGTGTCCAGTTCATAGAACATGAAACAACTTGGGATCATGGGGGAGAGTATAGGGCAGGAAACGGATAGTGGTGTCAGCACAGTAACAGGGTTATACACTCACACTACAGACCTCTATCCGCTCTATTTCCCCAAATTAACCAAGTGGGATACATCCAATACATATATGGTCCAGGACACATAGACTCTCTCCTCAAATGAAGTACACGTGGACTATAAGTGGGAAGCAATCGGTATCTAGGTGATGACCAGTTGAAGTCTATTGTAAGCTATACAATACATGTAATAGTTGCATAGATGGTGATTTGAACTAGGAAGGCCCTTAAGTAGGTGGTCAATCATATAGTCTGTGAAATTATTATTATTATTATACAAGATTTATATAGCGTCAACAGTTTACGCAGCACTTTACAATGTATGGGGGGGGGGGAGGGGGGGGCGCAACACAATTACAGTACAGTTCAATACAAAAGGTACAGGAGGGCCCAGCTCACAGAGCTTACATTCTAAAGGGAGGGGGTGGTGGTACAAAAGGTAATGGCTGCAGAGAATGATTTGATGGGGGTGGCTCGGGGACAGTTGTTAGGTGGGTGTGGGATAGGCTTTCCTGAATAAATGTGTTTTCAGGGATCTTCTAAAGGCGGACAGGGTAGGGGTAGACTGGGGCAGGGAGTTCCAGAGGATGGGAGAGGCTCTGGAGAAGTCCTGAAGCATGGGAGGAGGTAACAAGGGAGCTAGAGAGCAGGAGGTCCTGGGAGGAGCAGAGGGGACAATTTGGGGGA
This sequence comes from Lithobates pipiens, assembly GCF_037356315.1. Lineage (NCBI taxonomy): Eukaryota > Metazoa > Chordata > Amphibia > Anura > Ranidae > Lithobates > Lithobates pipiens. The sequence continues at coordinate 187,723,012 of NW_027507685.1, read as the reverse complement.
TATCTACAGATGAGGTTGGTGATGTAAATGGGGGCGAGGTTGTGGACGGCTTTGTATGTTATGGTTAGCATTTTGAATTTTACACGGTGGTGGTAGGGGAAGCCAGTAAAGAGATTGGCAGAGAGGGGCGGCAGTCATGGATCGATTAGTGAGTTGTATTAGTCTAGCAGCAGCATTCATAATAGACTGAAGAGGGGATAGCCTGCTTAAGGGTAGGCCATTAAAGTGGTTGTAAACCCTCCCCCACAACTTTGTCCCATGTAAATCAGCATAAAAAACCCTAATGAACACTGCTTGTAGATATCTCCTTACTTGCTTAGTATTGTTGTAATCCTTGTTGATCTGTAGAATGAAGTCACTGAGCATGCCCAGATCTCCCCTGATTTAAGGCACACTCTCTGTCTTATCTATCTGTTATCAGGACTTCCTACAGCACAACACTGAACTCTGCTAATCACTCAATGCTTCCTCTTACACACCATGTGACATGACATACAGTCTAAACTTGCCCATTACTGCAGTCTTATCAGCTGAAGCTGATAAGTCTGACAAAGGGAAAGATTAGACATCAGCACAAGTAAATACTATGAAATAAACAAGCAAGCTATGATCAGGGAAGCAGGGTTGCCATAGAAACGTTGGATTGAGAAGGAGGCTTGGTTAACAGTACAGGAAGTGCTCACTGTAAGGGCGGAAATACACTCCACTGTGGACTCAGAAAAGAATACTTAAGATGGCGCTGCCTAACCCCTGGAAACAAGTTTTTTAAAGTTTCTTTAAACAGTAAGTAATATGCGATTTGGGCTGGATTACAGTGGCTATAGTCTGATAATGACTTATTATAATGGACTAAATGAAAAGAAGCATCAGAGTGGGAGCGTTTACTTCCTCTTTAAGGACAGAGTTGCAGTAGTTAAGGCGGGAAATAATCAAGGAGTGAATGAGTTGCTTTGTGGTGTCATTAGTCAGGAAGGGTCAAATTCTGGAGATATTGAAGAGGTGAAGGCAGCAGGATTTAGCCAGTGATTGGATATGGGGGCTAAAGTAGAGGAGTCAAGGATTACACCCAGGACCCTGGCATGTGTGGAGGGACCAATGGTTGTGTTGTTATTAAATGAACACTATTCATCAAAAGGACAGTTTTTCCATTGCGGAGATGTGAAGGTTTACTCACATTTGGCAAGCATAGGGATGGCTACTGGAATTGGGCAGGAGGTCCCATGGTGTCTAAAGGTGATGAAACTGGTTTTCAGTGTATCAGGTGTGCCAGACACAACGCACCCCTGATTTCATTGGCACGCCTTGCCCACTCTCCCATTTTTCCCTTGATGAACTGAGCCTCCTTCTGCCACTTGATTTTTAGAGGTACCACAGTGCCATACAGTACCATCCATCACCGGGGATACCCTGGACACTCAGCCTACCCACACTCTATGCTGTCGATGGACCCCCACACCTACCAGGAAGCTCGTCCGAGTTGAAGGATACTTAAAGATCAGAGAGTAGCCTCACACTGATGGAGGCTCCCCCCTGTATCTCTGGAGAGAATTACATCTGCCGCACGAGTAGAGCTCTACCGAAGCACTCGGTCAGGCGAATGTACTGAGTGAGCCGGCTGCTCTCGGTGTGGGGACCCACCACATCCGATACACAGAACCAGTTTCATCCCCTTTAGACACCGTGGAACCTCCTGAAATTCCAGCAGCCATCCCTATGCTTGCCAACTGTGAGTAAACCTTCACATCTCCGCAATGGAGAACCTGTCTTTTTGATGAACAGTGTTCATTTGCATTTCACGGACTAGATGATTGACCACTGAGGACCTCCCATCACCATCTATGCAACTATCACATGTATTGTATAGCTTACAATAGACTTCTACTGGTCATCACTAGGGATGGACTTTATGTTCGGGTCGAACATGAGTTTGATTAGAACATAGGCTGTTCGCCTTTTCGCCGAATAGCGAACAATTTGGGGTGTTCGTGGCAACTATCATATGTATAGCTTACAATAGACTTCAACTGGTCATCACCTAGATACGGATTACTTCCCACTTATAGTCCACGTGTACTTCATTTGAGGAGAGAGTGTGTGTCCTGAACCATATATGTATCGGATGTATCCCACTTGGTTGATTTTGAGAAATAGAGTGGACAGAGGTCTATAGTGTGAGTGTATAACCCTGTTACTGTGCTGACACCACTATCCGTTTCCTGCCCTATACTCTCCCCCCTGATCCCAAGTTGTTTCATGTTATATGAACTGGACACAGCCACGATCATTGCCGACATATTATCCATTCAGTGCCATCAGATCAGGGTGTGTCTGTGTGTCAGTGGCTACATTATCCTTGTAAATGTTTTTAAACTAAATGTAGTCTGTTTACCATCATTTTGAATTCTTGAAACTATTAAAGAGCTTTTTAACCACTAAGGTGGAAACCGCTGACTGCTCTGTCCCTTTATCCCATAGAACTCCTTGGGTCTTTTTCCTCACACCCTTCTTTTTTCTACTGATTGACAGCCTCAGCTCTGTTCCTGTGTGCTGTGTGAAGGGAATGTGTCCATTCCCTCCAATCAGCTCTCAGAGCTCTCCTCGTTGATGTGACTTCAGTTTTCCACCCCCTGCTTTTCAGACCTGAGAGATCCTATGTAAAGTCTGCACTTTGAATGGATTTAGAGGAAAGGCGGCTGTAGATAAACGTGTACAAATTATGTAGGAGGATTTGTTTCATCTCTGTATCACCTGAGGCTACTGGCTATATGTGAGGATTTACAACCACTTTAAACAAAAGAGAATTTGTTTGTTGAGTATTCGAGTATTGTAGATGAATGTCTGCAGGCACTTATTTGAGGTGTTTAGCATGTTTAGGACTGCATTTCCTGCAAACAGAGATGGTAATGATTTAGCAAAAAATTGATGGCCTCCCTACTGCTGGGAAGAAAACGAAGATTCTTATCCATCAGGTTATCCATCATGCAATACCATCAGGTAGTGCTATATGTATACCTAGGTCAGACAAAAAAAAAATGCTAAAAAGGTCAATGGTGTCAGTGGGAAATTATCCAAGAGCCAGAAATTGTTTGTTGCTCAAGAAATCCCTAGAAACCTTTGGAGGAACCCTAGTTGGGAAAACCCTGATGTAGACCATAAAAGAAATAATTTTTGTTATTGGCGCTCTGAATTTGAACTTGACTTGTGACAACTGGCCTTTTATGACATCCCTAGTAGAAAGTGATAACATAAATCTATGCCCATGAAAGGCCCTCAGCATTGCACCCAAGTCATCAGTGTCCTATTGTGGAAATTTCCCTTCACTTACTGTCCCCTGGTTTGTACCCAAACCAGGAAGTGAGGAAATCCCTTCAAAGTGAGGGAATACTTGGTTGTCACTGGGGTCACCAGAACTAGGGTCAGTGGATTTAACCTCTATTCCTGTTCTGGTGACAACAGAAAAGTTGGGATTGTGTTCCACTTTCATTCTAAACTGAAGAAATAGAGAGGGTGGATCTCCCTAACGTGGTGTTCCAATCCCTCTCTATTTTATCCAAAACTAGAAAAAGTTTTTCCTTATATTTTTGAAAAGGATGCCTATAAAAATTTGGGTCCTGCTTAAGTGTTTAAGAGTTTGAATCCTTTTCCACTTTTTGGCTTGACATTCACTTTAAAGCTGAACTCTGGGCACACAAACATGCATTTGAATACATCCCTCAATAGCCACAAGGGCAGAACCGTAGGAGGGACCAGAGCATCCCACCCACTACACCACAATATGTAGGCTAGGGGTTGGCAACCTGCCGCCGCTAAATGTTCGGCCCATCAAGGCACGTGAACAGTGGACAGTTTAACCCTGGTCGGCTTTCTTGGGATAACAACCGATGCCAGCTAAGAAGCCTCTCTGCTGTTATCCCAAGCAGCGGGAGGGGACCTCCCGCGGCTCTTGTCCCACCGTGAGGCCTGAGCGACCAGCCGCCGCGTTCACCAGCTGGCCGGAGACCGAAATAAGCCGCAACCGGCTTCAATCTGGTCTCGGATCTAGTAACTCAAAAGCGATGGCATGACACCACTTTAGATTTACTTTTAGGTTTACAGAACACTTAAAGGCGCCAGATGTTGAAAAAATGACAGCATTCAAAACAGCCAAACTTGGCATTTTGAATGCTTTTAAGTGCAAAGGAGGAATTTCCCTCTATAAAGAGTACTTGTCACTTCCCATTACTGTCACAAGGGATGTTTACATGATCCAATTTTTTTTTAAAGGAACGATGTAAATCTAAATAAAAATACGCAGAAGCGAATGCATACGTAAGTCGCAGCTACAAATGACTTCTTCTAACTCTAAACTGGTAACCTGTAGAAATGTTTAAAGTGTCACCTATGGAGATTTTTAAGTACCATTTTAAAACATAACATGGGGGGCTGTGTAATATGCAGGGGGGCTGGGTATGGGGGGCTGTGTAATATGTAGAGCGGGGGGTTGTGTAATATAAAGTGGTACAGAGGTGCAGGCTGTGTAATGTAAAGGGGTCCAGATTATTATCTTCAGTTATTAGCAGTTGAATGCAACCCTCCACGCATTCACATACATTTTAGATTGTAAACTCTAACAAGCAGGGCCCTCTGATTCCTCTTGTACCAAATTGTAATGTAACACTAATGTCTGCCCTCATGTTGTAAAGCGCTGTGTAAACTGTTGGCGCTATATAAAACCTGTATAAAAATAATAATTAAATATGGCCCTTAAGTGGAAAGGTTGCTGATCCCTGGTGTAAACGGTCTCTTGTATTTAGACAATGTTTGAGATTAGCTTTCATGTTCTGTTACATGCTATGGACTGTATTGATACTGTAATCTAATCATGCTGTTAGGGTAAGCATCATTCATTCCTGCCCCTGTCCATTGTAATTTTCTCTCTCCTAGGAGCAGGGAATATTGCTGATTTTTGGACATAGAGTGCCTTGGAAAAGTATTCACACCCCTTGAAATTTTCCGCATTTTTTTTTCATGTTACAACCAAACACATAGTTACATAGTTACATAGTTACATAGTTAGTAAGGTTGAATAAAGACATCAGTCCATCCAGTTCAACCTGAGTGTCTACAATTGTCCCCATCACTGTATATTGCACACTCACATCAGTCCCTACCTTCAAGGAGCCCACAATCCAAGGTCCCCATTTATATACTAGGGCCAATTTTGGACAGAAGCCAATTAACCTACCTGCATGTCTTTGGAGTGTGGGAGGAAACCGGAGTACCCGGAGGAAACCCACGCAGGCACAGAGAGAACATGCAAACTCCAGGGAGGTAGTGTCGTGGTTGGGATTTGAACCAACGACCCCTCTTACTGCTAGGTGAGAGTGCTAACCAATACACCACTGTGCCGCCCGATGCATAAATATATTTTATTGGGATCTGTGCGATAGATCAACACAAAGTGGCACATAATTGTGAAGTGGAAGGAAATTGATTAATGGTTTTACAAATAAATATCTGAAAAGTGTGGCGTTCATATCCCAAGCTTTGAACATCTCATGGAGCACTATTCAGTCCATCTGAAAATGTACACCCGATCGGTTTTTCGGCAGGGAATTGTGTGATGACAGACTGTTGGTCTAAAATCCAACTGTTAGTATGCTCCATCAGACAATTGTTGTTCAACTTTCCACCAACAAATGTTTAATGGCAGGTGGCAGGCTAGTCCATTTTTGTCAGACAACAGTCTATTGTCAGATTTTTGTATCGTGTGTACTCAATTCTGTCACACAAAAGTCCAAAGTACGAACACGCATGCTCAGAATCAGTGCTCACCAAACATGACATTAGCAGAAGGTGCCCAAAGGGTGGCGCTCAAGAGCTGAAATTCCATGTAGTACGTCACTACGTTCGTGTTTGTTGACCGACAATTGTGTACTGTTTTTATGTAAAACAAGTTCTGGGCACACACCCTTCAGACAAAAGTCTGACCATCTGTTGACCAACAATCGGATCGTGTGTACAAGGCTTAAGGCACAACTAAAAACCTACCAAGACATGGCCGTCCAGCTAATCTGACAGGCTGGGAAAGGAGAGCATTAATCGGAGAAGCAGCAAAGAGATCCATGGGAACTCTGGAGGAGCTGCAGAGATCCACAGCTCAGGTGGGAGAATCTGTCCACAGGATAACTATTAGTTGTGCACTCCACAAATCTGGTCTTTATGGAAGAGTGGCAAGAAGAAAACCGTTGTTGAAAGAAAGCCATAAGAAGTCCCTTTTTGCAGTTTGCAAGAAGCCATGTGGGGGACACAGCAAATATGTGGAAAAAGGTGCTCTGGTCAGATGAGAAAGTAAAATGTGTTTGGTGAAAAACATGGTGGTGGCAGCATCATGTTGTGGTGATGTTTTCCTTTAGCAGGGACAGGAAACCTGTTCAGAGTTGATGAGAAGATGGATAGAGCCAAATACAGGGCAATCTTATGTAGCGGCCACAACCTTTGCTGCGCGGCCTTGAATTAATGGGCTTACCGTTTACCTTCCCCTGGCCTGCTCTTCCGCGTCTAGGGGTTCCCAGGGTTGATACCCAACGACTTGTACACTGACACAGATAAAGTCCTTTCAAAAGGTTTTATTTTTCAGTAAAACTTTCACAAAACACAGTCTCTTTGGGAACAGAGGGCAAGGATGAAGAATTCAGGAACCTTGAACTGCGGTCTAACAAAGACTCTATTATCACCCAGAGAGTAGCCACTTGCAGCTGGGTACTTCAAGGCTGAACCGACCTCTAGCCAGAGGTCATGGCACTCAGCAAGTTTACTCAAACTTGAATAATCAACTGAAGATGAACAGGTACCCTTTCCCAACTGTACCTGGAACGTTTCCCGCTTCGTTTGAGGTGCTGGAAAAGTGTGGACTCGTCAATTTCCTTCCCAACTCAGTAACCAGGCACTTCTCAAGATGCCACTTGTTGGCCCTCCTCCAAAGAGTCCTCCCCCGGTCACTTGCACGAGCTGTGGTGCCCCTCCAAGCCGAGAGCACACCCGGACACTCTGAATCCTCTCTGTTACAGCGCCTCAGACCAGCCGCTTCCGAGACTCTGGAACAGATGGATCCCTACCCCAGACCAGCCGGGTCTATCAGGGGCCACTGACAGGAATATGTTGCGGGATGTCAAACACCCCGTGACCAGGACCCCTCACGGGGCTACCCCAGTCCTGGAACCAGAACAGACCACACGAGTCTCTCAAACAACTCTGGGACCCTGAACACGTGACCCACACCTGTTTAAGTACCCCCTCCCAGACTCCTCAGCGGGCCCGGCACTCCCACTGATTGGCTCCCAGAGGGCCATACTCAAACATCCAACCAGGCCTGTTTCTAGCCTGTCATGTGCACCTCACTGCTCACATGACCAGGCAGAACATCAATCGTGGCCTGGCCAGACTGGTGTTGAGGCTTACCTACACAATTAACTCTCAGTACTGTAAGGTTCTGAGGCAAAAACTAAATTTACAATGCGTGTGACATTTCATCCCAAATGCCATCCGCTACACTTAGAAGAAAACCTGTTAGAATCTGCAAAAGACTTGAGACTGGGCCGGAGGTTCACCTTCCAGCAGGACAACGACCCTAAACATACAGCCAGAGCTACAATGGAATGGTTTAGATCAAAGCATCTTCATGTGTTAGAATGGCCCAGTCAAAGTCCAGACCTAAATCCAATTGAGAATCTGTGGCAAGACTTGAAAATTGCTGTTCAGACACTTTCCATCCAACCTGACAGAGCTTGAGATATTTTACAAAGAACAATGGCCAAAAATGTCACTCTCTAGATGTGCAAAGTTGGTAGAGACGCCCCTAAAAAGACTTGCAGCTGTAATTGCAGTGAAAGGGGGTTCTACAAAGTATTGACTCAGGGGGCCCACACATTTCAGATATTTATTTGTAAAAAAAATTGAAAAACATTTATCATTTTCCTTCCACTTCACAATTTAGTGCCACTTTGTGTTGGTCTATCACATAAAATCCCAATAAAATACATTTACGATTTTGGTTGTAACATGACAAAATGTGGAAAATTTCAAGGGACATGAATACTTTTTCAAGGCACTGTATCTAAGGCTCAGCATACACTTTACAAGCTGTGACCATACAATCTTTCTTTACAAAAACAATGGCATATGAGAACGTATATCGACTATCCAATCAATCTGAATCTATTCAGGCAGACCCTTGTATTACATAGTTGTTGGTTATTCTAGTCATTCAGATTGTAACACATGTAGTGATGTCGGTTGTAAAGGCAGGACATTTTTATCATAAAGTATTACTAAACCCACAACAGTAAAGTCAGTCTGTATATGTAGTAAAGCATGCTTGTTATCCTCCCCTTCTTCCACTGTCCCCAATCCATCTCCCGATAGAACCGAGGCTAGGGGACAAGCTGCACAAGTTCAGTTTCATGTATATTGCTACAGAGTTTTTTTTTTTTTTTTTTCATGGGAGGGTGCATGTGATCAGCACTGTCCAGACAGAGGGTCAGGGGTCCTGCAGCTTTACAGGACAGAGCAAAATGAAAACTCCTCTTACAAGCTTTTACCAGACACCGATAAAAGTCACAAGACTGCTATATGTTGCTGATGTGAAAAGATATTTTATCAGTTTATATTTACTAAAACTATTCCATGTTCTGTGTAATGTGGGAGACCAGATATAGTGAATGCAGGGTCCTGGGTTTAAAATGACACTTAGTGCTCTTAATTGTGGCAAGTGGACACTATACAGGGATATGCTTTGTTTATAGTTTGTCTGTGGTTTCCTACCGCTTTTAGGTAAAAAATGTCCCAGCAGTTGTATGTCCCCCCTCAATCCCCTTATACTTTTTTATTCTATTTTGACCCAACCATAGGTGTGCACAGCCTATTGCATTAGGATGCACACCCCAAATGTATTAAAACATGGTCGGTGTTAATAGGGCAGTGGATAGTGTCAGTCTTTTTTTTTTTTTATTATCATTTAAAACATTTTTTAGGAACCTCGCTGAGGGCTTTGGTCAAATATCATCAGGGGGAATCTGTGCCACACAGTGTGATTAGGGTGTGCCCAGCCACACCCAGCATACCCCATGCACATACCTATGGATCCAATGCCATCCATCCCAGGGAAGGTAAGTATAACATGTTTGTTATGTTAAAAAATATATATAGTTTACAACCGCTTTAAAGAAGATGTCATAGTGGTGGTATTTTCTCTAGAAGCCAATCGGATGCATTACTGCAATTAGGAATAATTTGACTTCTATAACAACTATACTTTGCTTACATTTTTACATATTATTTTTCTGTTCTTTATGATTAATGTGGTAAGAATTTATTGTTTAACATCTTGTGCAATATAGTGAAATAAGGGAGAAACATTCGACCAAAGGGGAAGTTCATTTAGAACCAAGCCCAAAACAAATATTTTCACTCACACAGCACTTTCTTTTCCATCAAAAAATAAATAAAAAAAATGTAATACTTTATAGACTCAACAGACTTTTGTTTTAGTTAAAATGCTGCTTATACATTGACATACCTCCTCAGTCTTTACAAACAGTATGGTCACTTGCTAACAACATCCACGAGGACGCTAACTCTTCAATAAGACACAGAAGTTGAATCCAGCACAAATTTTCTGCAGATAATTGCAGTATAGAGGATCTTTCTCCAGTCTTTTGAAGTGTAAGAAGACAATGACATTCCCAAGCCTTGTCTCGGCGGAGCACTATCCCTGACTAAGAGAACATAGAAGAAACAGGAGGGGTCTAGCTAGGACTGGACTAACTAGCACTAAACTGGACGGAGTGCACAGGGAGATGCCGAATAACATAAACAAACTAAATGCATTTGCGCTAAACTACCACTTGTGTTCAGCATACTATAGAACATAAAAAAAAAAAAAGAAACAGAACAGAGTTGTCTGCTAAGCAGTAAAAACTTGTTGGTATATTTTTGAGGGGTTTGAGGGGGCCAATCCGTCTGCACCCCCCCCCCCGGCGTTCCGTTGGATTCCCCAAAACCAGCCATATATCATTCCCCCTGGTCTGTCTATTGGTCTCTGCACTTACCCTGCATCTCCTCCTCCGGCTTCACGCCGGTGTGGCTTCCCCTGCGTCTCCTCCCTCCTCTGCGGTCAATAGGATCACTTCTTCTCTCGGCCATTTGGCTCTCAGGATCGGCTTCCTGAGCCAGGATTGGCTGGGAGGAGAGTCGGGAAGACAATAGTAAATATTACTTCACTATTGTCACACAACAGGGTGGGCTGGGGACGCAGTGCTCTGTGCCCCCGAGCCCACCCTTTTTTTAATCCAATTAGAGCCTCGGGCTCTAATCATGCTTCTGAAAAAAAAAAACCCTAGATTGGAATCCATGCATCCAGCGCCCTGAATATAAATTAGGGGAGCGGCGCCCCCAAAGTCCCGTAGGGATGGGCAGCTGCTGTTCTGTTCCTCTGTCTACTACTTGCATTAGGGCTGAGGGCTCTTTAGAGGAGTACCAAGGAAGGAAGCTTTGTGCAGGCCTCTCCCATCAGCCATGATCTGCCTGCATAAATGGGGAGAGGTAGGAACCGGGAAGGGCATACCTGCAGACTGGACTTCCTTTCCTCTGGATACCTTTGTAACTTTGCTGGAGCACTAAGGTAAAATGGATGCAGGGTACTTCAAGTAAGGCTTTCTCGGATATATACTGTATGTAAAACAAGGCATCTACAGAAGACTTTGGTTTTTAATAAATATTTTTGTTGTAGGTCTTAAAACATCCCATGGTGATCTGGAATGCTTGCCTTTTAGGCTAGCCTCTCTCAACCCTTTTTACCATGGACGAACCCTTGCAATAATATTCAGGTGTCAGGAAACCCCTGCTAAAAATAATGTTCTGTACAAATTGTAATGCATAAGTCACATTACAGTGGCGGTTAATGAATTGTGCCCCCCTTACACTGGTGTTCAGTGGGAAGACTGTTCTTTACATTGGTGGTCAGTAGGAAGAATGTTCCTTATGTTGGTATTCAGTGGGAAGAATCTCCTTACATTGGTGGCCAGTAGGAAGAATACTCCTTATATTCGTGGCCAGTGGTAAGACTGTTCCTTTCGGTAGTGGTCAGTGGGAAGAATGTTCCTTACATTGGTGGCCAGAGGGAAGAATGTTCTTTACATTGGTGGTCGGTGGGAAGAATGTTCCTTATGCTGGTGGCCAGTGGGAAGAATGTTCCTTATATTGGTGGCCAGTAGGAAGAGTGTTCCTTACATTGGTGGTCAGTGGGAAGAGTGCTCCTTACATTGGTGGCCAGAGGGAGGAATGTTCCTTACATTGATAGTCACTGGGAAGAAAGTTACTTACATTAATGTTCAGTAAGAAGAATGTCACTTACATTGGTGGTCAGTGGGAAGAATGCTAATTATATTGGTGGATAGTGGGAAGAATGTTCCTTACGGTAGTGGTCAGTGGGAAGAATCCTCCTTATGTTGGTGGCCATTTGGCAAAAAGGTTTCTTACATTGGTGGTAAGTGAGAAGACCGTTCCTTACATGGATGGCCAGTGGGAAGAATGTTCCTCACATTGGCGGTCGTTGTGGCGGTCATTGGTAGTCAAGAGGAAGAATCTTCCTTATATTAGTGGTGTCACTGTGTAAGTATAAAGAATGTTCCTTACATTTGTGGCCTGTAGGAAGAATGTACCTTTATAGTGGTAGTCAGTGGGAAGAATGGTCCTTACGTTGTTGGTCAGTGGGAAGAATGGTCCTTACGTTGTTGGTCAGTGGGAAGAATGGTCCTTACATTTGTGGTCAGTGGGAAGAATGTGACTTACATTGGTAGTCAGTGGGGAGATTGTTCCTTACATTGGTAGTCAGTGAGAAGAATGTTCCTTACATTAGTGGTCAGTAGAAAAAATGTTTGGCAGTCAGTGGGAAGAATGTTCCTTCTATTGGTGCTCAGTGGGAAGAATGTTACCTACAGTGGTAGTAGGTGGGAAGAATGCCATCCAGATCATTGGTGCCAGTGGTTACTTAACCAACAAAAGAGAGGCGGCTCTGCCAAGTAGCATTGGTGCCTGAGCTATCCAGTCTCCATCTGATGAGTTTCAGCCTCCAAGAACCCCTGGAAATCTCTAAAGGAACCCTAGAGGTCCATGGAACCCTGATTGAGAAAGGATGCCTTAAAGGAGAAGTACAGCCAAAGTTCATTTGGCTGTACTTCTCCTGTGGATCACAGGAGTGCAGTCCCTTTTTTTTTTTTCTTGTACTCCTGTAACCCATTTTCAGCAAACAGCGTGCTGAACTCCGCTGTCTGCTGATGTCACAGAGCCAGTCCAGGCTTGGGCAAAATCACGACACTGGGGTCAGCAGGATCCTCCCACATGCCTAGAATGTCACCAGGCTCAGCCTTTCAGTGAGGCACTGAGAGCTTGAGCTGGCCGCTCCCACCCCCTCCACAGCCCAGCGCTCCATTGAGCAAGGAGGGGGCAGAGCAGAGAGCGGGGACTGACTGCTCGGGGAGCCCTGAGAACTGAGTGATCGATGGTGTTAGATCGCTCAGTTCTCAGTGTTAGAGCCGGCGGGGGGACAGATACAGTATTGGACCAATGCTGCATCCCCCTAGGTAAGTATGAATCTAAAAAAAAAAAACAATCCCCATACTTCTCTTTTAAGCTGAATGTCAGTGGCAAAGTGCCCCCTTACTTTGGTCATTGTAGGTGGAATACAAATCTGCGACAGTTCAAGGACCCCCTTTCTTTGGTTCTTCATTTATGCTCTTGACTCTCTCACCTCTATCGAATAGTGCTTCATCACTTACTTTATATCTTTTCTCCACAGGCAGTGAAGACCTACCAGCTATACCACAATGACTGTCTGAACTCTGAGCACAAACTGAGGGAGGCCGAGAAGCAAGAAGAAAAGCGCACAGGCAAAGTGAGCGAGCAGACCGCAAGCTCACCAGTAGCTGAGAGGGGGCCGAGGCGCAGCTCCCTAAAGAAGACTGAGAGGCTTGTAGAGAAGGTAATGATTTCAATATACAAAGTTGCCAAAAGCAAACAGCTAAGGGCTCTTTCATGTTGGCGGCCAGGGAGCGGTAAAAGCAGGCAGTGTAGCTGTGATTTTGCCACCACCTAACTGCCCACTTAAACAAGGGCATGCAGCCACTTAGGGCTGTACACATGGTGGGCCCTTACCGCAACTTTTCTGCAACCTCGTGCTTTGTTGGTCGCTATAGTTCCCAGGGTCTCCTGTTCCTCTGGGACCATGGTAAACTGGGTCAGGTTAGGAAGCAGGAGAATCTCATTAGCCCCCTTGTGATAACAATAAAGGTACATGAAAAGCAAACTGCTATATAGGGTAAATGAAAATAAAATAAATAAGAATACCAAGAAAAAAATGTTAAAAGCAACCCTGACACTCTTTGCACACATTCAAATGAGAAATTCGGCACGCGTATTTTGTTAACCGTGATTCACACATAGTATAGGAAACACTGTGAACAATGAAAGATGAGAGAATGAGCAAAATAATTCTAGGGCTTTTGAAGCATCTCTTATGAACAATTTTGGGCATCGTCATTTTTCGCCAATTTTGCACACAATTTTCAGGCTTGGCATGTTTGATATCTAATTACTCAAAGACCTCTGCTTTTATAGTTTACCAAAAAATTGGTAAAACAAAAATATTATCTTAGGCTTGTGTGCACACAAATTCATTATAGTGTATTTTTTTCTTAAAAATATAGATTGGATAACACTTATTCAATATCGTGCAACATAAAAAATGGCAACTGGCACCTTTTTATTCTAGAGGGCCTTTGCTTTAAAAAAAATACATTATTGCTTGGGGTTTTTGAAGTGGTAATAAACTCTCTTAAATGTGGTAGCTGCATTCATTCTATATTTTTAGGCCTTTTCCCTTTTAAGTTCACCTGGTGATCTGCCTGAGGCTGCATTCACACTACAGCGTTTTGAATCGCGGGCAGATTTTCCATGGATCTGCCCACGATTTGACAGTGCAGAGGTGTGAATGACGTGATACTCGCACTCGAGATGCCATTCATTTGAATGACACCTCAAATCGCGTTGCGGGTCTGCCGCGATTGTCGTGCGATAAGTCATGCTGCAATTGTGGCAACCAGCATCGTGGGAAGCATGTTGCCCAAAAGTAGCTCCTGAACTAATTTTGGGAAACATGGGTCCCGCATTAAGGGTTGCTGTGATTGCAAAATGTTTTATTGTGCGACAATCGCGGCAGACCTGCACTGCGATTTTGAGGTGTCATTCAAATGAATGACATTTTGAATGTGAGTCCCGCGTTTTGTGATTCACACTTCTGCGCTGCCAAATCACTGTAGCGTGAATGCAGCCTTAGGTCTCTGGGCTCTGGATGGAGGAGAAACAGAGACACCCTTGGTCAGCAGTATTGTGAGTCTGGGCAGAGAATAGTGTTAGATGAACTAGGCCTGTCTATACACAGTACAGACATTAGCCTGCAGCTCAGTCCAAAATATAAAATAGGGCAACTCTGTAAAGAGCCTGACAGACTTTGAAGATTCCATGTTTACTATTTGCATGACTAACAGATGTGCCTGCTGGGGATGCTGTATAAACAGCAGCAGGATGAGGACTTCCGTTCATGGTCTCAGAACAAAATTGAGTTGGGTTGAGTGCTCAGCCATTTAGAGGACACCTTGTAATTTATCAACAAATACAAAGCTTCCTCTGATTGACTAAGGTGGGTGGAAAATGTCACAATCGCCACCTCATCTAATCAGAGGAAGCTCTGTAATTGTTGATAAAATACAAGGTGAATGGCTGAGCTCTCAACCCAACTCAGTTTTGTTCTGAGAGCATGAAGGGAAGTCCCCATCCTGCTGCTGGACCACAGTGCTACATTCAAAAAAGGGTGGGCTCGGGCGCAGAGCCCACCCAGTTGTGTGATAATAGTGAATTAATATTTGCTATTGTCATCCTGATTCTCCTCCCAGCCAATCAGGAAGCGGGTCCTGGCTAATCAGGTCTCAGGACACACTTCCTGTTTGGCTGGGAGGAGAATCAGGCTCTTCCTTCCCCTTGCCTCCTAAGGTAAAGCCTCTGATCGCCACCTTCCTGTCCGTCTCCTGCGTGTGGGGTCAATCGCTGTATTCCTGAAGTCTCCCGTGGGGCGGGGATGATCGCCCCCTTCCAATCCATCTCCCGCGTGTGGGGTGGGTGTGTGGTGTTGGTTTTCCCCCCCCTCAAAATATTGAGCACCGGCCACCACTGCTATAATGAAATAGTTAATTTGTGCCACATCCTCAATTTGTCACAACGTGGCAGGAACGCTAATTGTTGTCCTCTTTGTACCCAAGGCTGAACCCCCCCAGCCAAAAAAATTATCTATAGCCCTGGCAGCCATCTAATCTAACGATTGGTAAGCTGTAAAATATAAAATTTTTGTTTTTGAGTTTAATACTGCTTTAAGTCATTTTTCAAGAAAAAAAATTGAGACTTTGCACACGTGTGCAAAAAATTTAACATTTCCCACTGATTAAAATGAGAGCCAACACTTAATTTCTAGTCTGTATTCAGGACACCTGCACCTACATTTGAAGAGTGATTTATGGGCTTCATGCCTATGCTTCTTAGCCAATTTGTAGACTAACGGTAATAATCCAAAAGTCAGGTTAATTTTAAACAGGATGACTGATCAGCTGCTGCTGGCAATAATTCTGTTTCTAGTAGATAACTGGAATGCTTATGTATGTGGTCACTGATCTTCAGGATGTGACTGATTTGGAAAGTTAATGAAATGCGTAAGTCAACATGTTTTTTTTCTGTACCTGGGATCAGTGCCAGATTTAGATTTTATGACTCCTAGACATTTTGGTTGTGTCATCCTCTATGATCACGGGCCAAACAGTTCTGTTTTTGCTTTCATATAATATATAAATTGTAAAGGGGACATGCTTTACTGATAGTGAGAGTAAACCATGCACAAGACAGGGACACACAAGAAGAACCGAAGCAGGTTTGTCCTGCGCTTTTTTCAGCAAGGCAAACAAACACAGTTTCAATGCAGTATAGCAAATCTGTAGCATAACCAGAAATCTGCTAGTCTGAGCCATTAACTAAACTTGTGATATTTCCAGACTAATAAGTTGCCCCCTAATGGGTTCCCTTTTTTAGTGTTCTGTCAGCAGTCAGCCTTTTCACCCAGCAGCCAGCTCCCACAGCAGGGAGAGTGGGAGAGCCCTGAGCATCCGTCAGCTCATTTATGGTATATAAAGGCATTTGAACAGCTGAGCCTAAGGCCGCGTACACACGCGGGGACTGTTCGCTCAACTTTGTCCGTCAAACAGTTTCAGCAAACAGTCCGCTCAAAATTAGCATGGACGGACTTGCCCACACACGACGAACGAACAGTTTGCTGAAACCGTGCGCGATGACGTGAACGGCACGTACGATGGGACGGAAAATACAACGTCCTATACACTGCATTACAACTTTCGGCGTGTAAATCCTTTCTGAGCATGCGCGGAACTTAGTTTGACGAACAAGCCTACACACGAGGGGACTGTTCGCTGAAACCAAGTTTCAGCGGACAGTTTTTCGGAAATTCCGAAAAACCTTGTTCAGCAAACTGTTCGCTGAAACTGTCCGCTGAAAGCCCACACACGGGCGGACTGTCCGCCGAAACACTGTTCAGCGGACAAAGTTGGGCGAACAGTCCCCGCGTGTGTACGCGGCCTAATAAGGATACCTGGCTATTAGGTTAACTTTCTAAACAAAGGGCCAGTTTGCTGTCCTCCGAACTGTGGCCAGTGGGAGTAGATAATGCCTCAGCCTGGGTGGTTGGTGGGAGTAAAAAAAATTACACAGCACCCCTGTGGTTAGGGGAAGGAGGAATAGTGCCCCATCATTGGCATTGGTGATTTGAATAGTGCCAAAAGTGTTAGTGTCAGTAGGACAAATAGGGCCTTTTCATGGGGTCAGTGGGAGGCATAGTGTTCCATCAATGGTTTCAGTGGGAGGAATAGTGCCCCATTATTGGAACAATTAATGCTTCATCATCGGTTTGTGGGATGAATATAATCCCATTGTTGGTGTCAGAGGAATAGTGTCCCAAGAGCTGGATAAAGGCAAGCAAAGGGCTGCATCCAGCCTGCGAGCCACAGTTTGGAGACTATTGATTTAGGTAATAGTACCGTATATCTAGCAGTAGTTAGTAACACTCAACTCAGCTTTTTTGGTAATGCTGAAGATGTTTCATAGCTTCTTCAAGCCACTTCTTTGGTTCTAATAGGTAAATCTTATTGTCCAATAAATGATAGGTGTGAAAGTTATGGAAACATCCTGTTCTAGTTACATAATCCCATCTTTGCTGCCAGGAAAGCTTTATAAGGGTCAAACATGGATGAAGGTGTGAACTGTTCTCAAAATGCAAGAGTAGAGATGTTATAACACCATTAAATATGGTATACATATGGTTTTGGAAGCCCCATCCCGTGTTTATTGATGGTGGTTTCAGTTTGATGTAGATGGCCTATTTTGTGCCACCTATGACCCAGTAGTCTTCTCTATCCAAAATGTGCATCTCATTGTACTCAAAAGAATGGCCCTTTTCCTTAGGTTTTAGGACTTGGCTTGTAGATATTTCCATTATTTCTTAAGGGGTTGTTTCATCTCCTCAATGTGCAGGTCTTTGTATTCCTCACTACACTATATTACATATACCATTTACTTCACTTATATTTGGATGTTGGGTCTTTTTGGTGCATAGTACAAGTTACTGTCACAGTGTATTACTGGGCCTTAAAGACACAATGAATGCAATGTTTGTTAAATATTCTTTTGATTTTTTCCAACACTCCAGCTGCATATCGAATGACTATATCATGCCACTTTGTTTGATGGTCCTGTACTTTTGCTTGACCTAGTGGATATTTTATTGAAAGCCAGTCTATGTAACCTTTCAAAGTACTCCTGGGATGTCAATGTTCTTCTATAGATGTTGTGTTTGTTGGTACCATCTGATTCTGATGTTGCAGAGTTCTAATAACCTCCAGTTGTGTTCCAGTGGGTGGTGAGAGTCTGTCACACTTTCCTCTGACAAAGGTGGTCAGGCACTATAGCTAGCTTCTGTGTTCTTCACCTATAACAACCCCTTTTCACATAAGGCAAGCAGGCCTACTGATATTTGGTTTCCCCAGTACTTACGCACAATGCTATAGTGTCTGGCTACCACCCCAGGGCAGGCATGAACTGAGCAAAGCAGTTGGCAGATAAGCAGAATGGTTTAATGATTGTCCAGGTACAGGGAAGGTAAAGTTCAGAATAGTCGGGGTCCAATCTGTAGTCAAAAGGCAGGCAGAGTTCAGAGAATAATCATTATCTTATTTGAGGATGTCAATAAGGGAATCCAACCTAACAGGCATAGGAACAGGGCAGACAAACGGGTAGCTTGAGCACATATTACGCACACTAACACATGAGACTACACGCTTGACTGGCTTAAATTAGGTTTGGTCTCCACTCAGAGGCTGGCTATCGCAGCCAAAATCAGGATGCTGGAATGAGGGGCAGGAGCGCAACACACTCCTGATAGTCAAAAAGAAGATGCTGGTCTGTGTGGGCGAGTTTGCCCATGTCATCCCTGTCCTTGACATGTAACAGACAGTCCAAAAATTCTTATCCTGTTCTTCGACAAAAACACATGCCTCTCTGTGCTTATTTGATTTAAGTGTTGTTCCTACCTGCGTGGATATATATTCTAGAGTAATCTCCTGCCACTTATTAGAACTGAAGAAGGGGCTTGGATAGCTGCAATATGTCTTCAACATTACAGAACAAATCCAGTTAAATGAAGCTTATTCCCATCAGAGCTCTACAAAGTCTGTCTTCCAGGACCCAGGACAGGATTAAGATTCTGAGAAAACAAAAAGTTAGTTTTCTCCATATCAGTCATAAACCCTAAAACCCCTCAGTGTGTAAGCGAGAAACGTAGGCGACAAAGCCAATGCCTCACTTACACCATCCACATTCCTACCAACCAGTGCCTCACCTACACCATCCGAAACTCCTGCCAACCAGTGCCTCTCCTACGACATCCACACTCCTGGCAACTGGTGCCTTGCCTACATCATCCACACTCCTGCCAAATAGTGCCCCACATACACCATCAACAATCCTGCTAGTCAGTGTGTCATATACATAGTCCACAATCCTGCCAGCTAGTGTCATATTTAATTGAACCCGTGTTGGGTGGTAAAGTCAGATCTCTGTTCAAGAAGTGCTAATGCCTTGCTCCTGCAGTCAATCAATAGAACTTCCTGTATAAATATCTTGATCTGGCAGCACTAGGAGCTGTGAAAGGTTAATGAGAGGGGCCCTTGTAGTCAGTTTAGTTTAAGGAGCAGGTCAGTATAAACAGTCCAGGTAGCTTAAACCTAAAATAATTTTTTTTAGTATCTTTGGTATCATGCCTCATTCTATATAGTTTTCTTAAGCAAATATTTTTTTTGTGAATCTGTTTCAAAATTACCTAGCAATCCTACCAGCAATAGAATTTACTGTTGCAGGCTGACAAATCTAAACCTCTGCTATTGAATTGATCTCACAAAAAAATCTATGCCGGATGGAGCACAAAGGGTTTTTAAGTATGGGGACAAAAACGGTAGATTGTTAGCCTGGCTGGCCAAAGGACAACATGCAGTGACTCATATTGGTAGGTTGAAAGATCTCAATGGCCAATTGCTGACCGCATCTGCAGAGATTAGCAACAGATTCTTCCATTTTCACTGTGAGCTATAATCCTCTAAAGTAATTTATGACACTTCTGAGTTGACTCAGTACCTGGATCAGGTTACATTCCCCATACTGGACTCGGTGAGACGTGCGGATCCAGACAAAGGTATTTCCCTCAAGGAAGTGCAGGAGGCGATAGGCTATATGCAGTCGGGGAAAGCCCCCTGGGCCTGATGGAATACCAATTGAATTCTACTCTATCAGGAGTTATTAACCCTTAGGTTCACCTCTTTACTGATTCAGTTTTCCGTCCGAGACTCCCTCCTGGACTCAATTTCTGCAGCGATAGTAGTATTAGTGCCCAAACCAGGGAAAGACTCCTAAGAATGTGCCTCTTAAGCCCCATACACACTATCAGATTTGGAAAAATTAGGAAAGCTGCGCCAATAGTCCTATTCAATAATAGGAAACAAAGTGAAATATCAATCAAAGTGTTAATAGCACCCACAGATGATGAATAAGTGTTGCTCAAAAAAATAACATTAACATTACACTAATAAAACCACCAACAGAATTATGAAAATAGCAAATAACAGCTCGCAGAAAGCTGAAACTAAAAAATAAACAAATAATAAAGTCCAATATATCCGTGCTTATCGAGTCACCGCGGTGAATCCAAACAGAACAGCAGATCAGTGCCCGTCACCAGATTTATGATGCGCTTACCAGATATAGATGAATTAATAGCCTTATTGGTATTTAGTGACGCCACCACGCTTTACGAAGGGAGGACGGGACGCTGTTTTGAATGCCGGCCGGCTGTCTACGTTCTGATTCGATGCTGTTTTAAAGTATTCTTATGTAAGTGCGATATTTATATCCATTAAAATTATGTAAATGGTTTTACGCTATGGAGGTATTTCTTTCTTTCCGGGTTTGACGTTGGAGATACACTCGATTGCTGATGTTTGAACCTCTTTTTAGTGCTGTGATGCTGCCATATACCTGTGTTAGTGAAATCATGATGCGAGAAGTATGATACGGAGCCTTCATTATTAAGCTTACAATCCGTTCCGGTTAAATACCAATAAGGCTATTAATTCATCTATATCTGGTAAGCACATCATAAATCTGGTGACGGGCACTGATCTGCTGTTCTGTTTGGATTCACCGCGGTGACTCGATAAGCACGGATATATTGGACTTTATTGGACTTTATTATTTTTTTATTTTTTAGTTTCAGCTTTCTGCAAGCTGTTATTTGCTATTTTCATAATTCTGTTGGTGGTTTTATTAGTGTAATGTTAATGTTATTTTTTTGAGCAACACTTATTCATCATCTGTGGGTGCTATTAACACTTTGATATTTCACTTTGTTTCCTATTATTGAATAGGACTATTGGCGCAGCTTTCCTAATTTTTCCATATCTATTTCAGTGTGTGTATCCCACTTAACGCCGCAGCCTCTTTTTATTTCATTCTATTATTTTTTTTCAATAACCTTCATTTTTTCCTGAGTGCAGTTTATTTCTTGTTACACTATCAGATTGTCTGCTGATTTTTTTTCCTTCAGATTTACCAAAACCATGTAGTGGAAGGGCCTGCCTGATTGCATACAAATTGAAACTCCTAAGGTTTGACCACATATTATATGGTTTTGGTAAATCTGAAGAAAAAAATCAGCAGAAAATCTGATAGGAACTCATCCATGTTGATCAGACGGGGTTCATGCCTGGGAATGGAATGGATATCAATATCCACCGACCCTTTATGTTTTTTATGTAAAAAAGAAAAAAAAAAAAAAAACGGTTCCCCTATGCCTCCTAGTAAACGATGGGCCCTAAATCCTAGGAGTCCAAAAAAAAATCTCAAAAGCAAACCAATAAATAAGAAAAAAAAAAGGGGAATTCAGATTTGACTTAGAAACCGAGTTGAGGCTTGAACTTTATTTGTAATATGTATGGTTGGAGTTATGTATGTTATGCCGATATATAATGCTGTATTCCTATGGAGAAATAAAGAATTAAAAAAAAAATAATCAATATCCGCTGACTGTTCCTAAATTTGTCCACCTTCCATAGAAACGGGGGTACCAGAGTCATAGCCTCACTGGATGCGGAGAAGGCTTTTGACTTCTTAGAGTGGGAGTACCTATGGGAGGTTTTACAGAGGTTTGGCTTGGGGCCTTCACTGGTTAGGTTTTCTGTACAAAATGCCTAGAGCAAGGATTTGCACAAATCACCTTAGATTTTTTCCTCCTTCAAAGCCGCCAAGGATGCCTGCTGTCACCCAACTTATTTACACTGGCCCTGGAGCCCTTGGCGATCCTGGTTAGGGAATCCCGACACATTGAGGGGCTGTGGGTTGGAGAATATATCACTTTATGCAGCTGATGGATGCGCTCCTGTACCTGCATGATGCTGATACTTCGTTGAATGCAGCCCTTGAAGCCTTCAACAAGTTTGGGCATTTGCATTAACTGGACTGAGTCAGTTCACTTCCCTACAGATGTACAGGCCAGGGTGTCTGCGACCCAGGCTCCCTTGCTCTGGGTGGAGGACTTCAAATATTTGGGGATTAGGGTGACATGAGATTTGCAGTCCTTCCAACATCTCAATCTTCAATCTTTAGTTATGCGACTTTAAAACGGAGGTCTGACGAATTTTATTTATTTTTTCTTTTCAAAATACTGCAGCTGCTGACTTTTAAAATAAGAACACTTACCTGTCCAGGGCATCCGTGATGTCGGCACCCTGCCGCCGTCACCTTCGGTAAGGGAATCAGGAAGTGAAGCCTTGAGGCTTCACTTCCTTGTTCCCTACTGTGCATGTGCGACTCACGCTGTGCTATCCCACTGGTCCCTGCTGTCATCTGGGACCTGTGTGTCTCCCAGAAGACAGCTGGGTGGGGCAGAGAAGGAAGTGGCATAGATGCCAGCGGGGGGCTCGGGTATCTATGCCCAGAAATGGGAGCAAAATACCTGTATTAGACTGCTATCTGCTCCCCCTCCCCCCTGAAAGGTGCAAAATGTCACACCGGAGGGAGGGAGGGACCGGAAAAGCGGAAGTTCCATTTTTGGGTGGAACTCCGCTTTAAGGACCATTGTTCCCGGTGGGCTAATTTACTGTTTAACCTCCTGGGGCACATAAATATATTGAAGATGATTTACCTACCTAAGTTAAATTATATATTTAGGAACTGTCCCACGTGGATCCCTTTGTCCTTTTTTTATAGAATTGGACAGTTGCATTTTCTCCTTTTTGTGGCGGGGGCTCCTTTTTGGTTAGCCAGATCCACTCTTCAACTTCCAGTGAGTTGTGGTGGACTTGCTTTACCCAATCTGCTGATGTATTATTGGGGCGCCTATGCTAGTCATGGTTAGGTGGTGGTTTGAACAGTCCAGAGCCAATGCTGCAGTACTTCTGGAGGCAGCCATTTTGGGATCCCTTATGGAACTCAGTAATTTGATATATAGGGGACCAACACCGTACTCCTCCCTCCCGAACCCCACTGGAATGACTTTATGGGTATGGGTGGCGGTTAGAAGGTGGTTTCTCCGTCCTAATGAGTGGTCTCCTTTCTGTCCATTATGGGGTAACCCCTCCCTTCCTCAATTTAGGATGCTTCCAGATCAACAAATTTGGGCCCAATTTGGGATAAAGACACATTGAAGGATGATGTGCCCGCATGGACATTACTCTCCTTCAGAGATCTCTCCAGTAAATATGGACTCCCTAGCTGGATGGTGTTCTGATACCATCAGCTATACTGTGCAGCCAGAGCACAATTCACTACTACACCTAACCTTAAAGCTGACACTATTGAAGATTTGCTGACTCAGGACTCCTTAGACAAATCTCTCTCTACATTATACTTGGCACTCCCCAGGATAGATTCACCTAAAATGAAAGCGCTGTGGGAAAAATGGAGGGTGGACATTCCGAGTCTGAACAGAGAAACTTGGGAGGAGTGTTTTGAGGATAGCACCAAGCTTGTGATATCTTCTAGTGACAAACTTATACAAACCACATTTCTGCATAGAATTTACTATACGCCTCAGAGACTGCAAAAGATTTACCCACAGCACTCACAGAACTGTCTGTGGCGTCAATCTCCTGATGGCACTTACATCCACATGTTCTGGACCTGCCCTGCATTGTTGCAATATTGGGCTGCAATAATGGAAAGTATTACTATTCGCTTGCAGCTGGATATTTTGTTGTCGGCTGAGTTGGCTTTGAGTATTCAGGACGATGACCAGCGACCTAGGTACACCAAGTTGTTGTTTTCCTCCTTACTATTTATTCTTTGCAAAAAGGAGGTGATTTTGGTAAAATGGGCCTCCCCCTCGCCCCCCACAGTAGAGTCATGGGAAACTTCTGTCAATGCAGTGTTACCTATGTATAAGCTGAATTATAATGATAGGGGGTGTCCTCAGACGTTTGAGCAGATCTGGCAACTGTGGATCAAGCAAACCTGATTATCGTAATAATATCTGATTTGCTTTTTCCGGTTACATATAACGTGATATGCCATACGTAGGCCCCCCCCCCCCCAATCTCCCTATTATTTTGTAAGTTGCAGATACCAATACGATATAGCTCTCTGTCACAGCAGTATCTGAATGTTTATTATGTGTATTCTATGTCTTTTTTAAATTTTGTGTTAAACTGCTCTGCTGATTTCGCAGTATGGAATGTGTCATACCATGTCTTCTCAATAAAGACCAACCTTGTTTGTAAAAAAAAAAAAAAAAAAACTCTGCCATTAGCAAGATGACTCCATCAGCCTGCCATGTATGCAAGCCAACTGATGGAGTGAGCACATAGTTACATATTTAGTCAGGTTGAAAAAAGACACAAGTCCATTTAGTTCAACTCCAAAAAAACAATAGTAGTGCTAATTTCAAGACTGGCTTATTGTTGTCAGTCTGCAACAGGATTTCTATATAGAGTGAGGCATGTTGCCAAAAATACTAAAAGATAGATTTTGTATTTACATACTGTAAACGTTAATGTCTTCAGGGAGATATGTTCCATGTTATTTGCCTTCTTTCATGGATAGCTTTACAATTTCCAGCTGTGTATAAAAAAGGGGATACTCTTAATGCTATGGAAAACAGGCCTTCGTTAGCATGGCAGCATGGCTTCATTTATACTAGGGTCTAACTTTGCGCTTTTAAATACAGCAAAACCTGCATATTTGAAAAGAATGTCTATCTTCACATTTTATATTTTTCAAAGAAGACTTCCAAAATAAAGTTGACAGCAAAACCATACAACCAAGCACCCAAAACTTTGTCATACTATTTGGGATATTGCCAGTGGACCCATGTACAGTACACTGTATATTTTACAGTGATACTAGTGGAGCTTACTTTTAAGAAGTCTATAGAAACCAGTTAACAATCTCCTGATATGTCCATTTTCGTTTGGATTGGGGGACCTTAATATCTGTGACCTATCTGCAGTCACTACTGGACAAGGCTTGTAGGATAGACAGGTAGGGCCTACAGGGGTAGATAGGTTGTTTTTCACGTCCCCCATGTTTCCCAATTTACTTGTTGGGTTACATGGAAGGCCTACCCCAAGTTGGTTCTTCTGGGCTATGCACTTTGTTACAGGGTCACTTTACTCTACACATGGGGTACCTTTTGATTTGTGTGTAATCTTCATCAATGCCCTGGGACAAGGCTAAGGCTGCCATGGTGGAATATTCAACCTTAAGGCTGGCCTTTATTCTTATAGATGAAGGTACACAGGGTACACTGACCCTGTAACTGTTCTCCAGTTAACTCTTGGTTCCCCGTGACAAGCCCCAAACTGCCTTGTCCCTCTGACTGAACTCTCTCACACTGGACCACTGTCCCTTGTATAAAACACAGGACCAGTGAGCCAGACCCAGAGCAGAGCGGCCAAAATGAACAAAGAGTCAGGAAAGGCATTAACTTCTACCTTCCCAGCCAGGACAGCACCTAACTACTTCAGCCTGCCCACAAGCTTCTTGGGGAGTATGGCAATTGAACAGGTTATAAAAACTTTTCCAATCACAATTATTTGCCTTCTGAATAGCCAGTGCTGTTAGCACCTTTTCCACCTCTCCATAGAATGAACATGAGTATTCATCAAAAGAATTGTTATTTTTAAAAGGACCTATTAGTAGAAAAAGATACCTGCAAGTGGATAAAATAGTGGGTCGGTGATGCTTGATCCTCAAGGAAGGTCTATTCCCATGGGAAAGCCTAAAGTTAAATGTACGTTAGACCAAGATAGGCAGCTTGTGTATACTAAAGGTTCAACATAAGCAATTCAGATTGGAACCTGAAAGACACGAGGGAACATTATACCTGAAAGAAAGGAAACTCATACATAATTAATAAAAAAAACCCTGATTGTCCCATACCCATACTCATGTGGATGGGGAAATCCTTTCCACTGAGGTATTGTAATCTGATGGCAGGTAGACCTCCTCGCCGTCAGAATACACTGATAAGTGCTGCCGGCTGTAGCCTGTGGAAATGATCGATCAGGAAAAACATGACAAGATGGTTGTACAGAAGTCCATTTGTGGATCGATTTCTGTACAACCAACCTGCCCATACATGGTTCGAAATTCAGCCAGTCCTTGTTGAACCAGCTAAATTTTGATCCCTGTATGTCTGGAGTCCAAGCATGAATATTAGTCCATTAAAATAGCTTAATACAAATTCATACGTGTAGCCAACCCGCTACGGAGGTCGCATGGCTGTTAGCATTATAACATTATTAACTCTTCTCCCAACCCCCAAAATTCACTTTTAACCTTTAGCAATATTGTAAGCCTTGATGAAAGGCTCCACGTAGAAGTATTCCAGAGCCCCCAGACACATGTTGGATAAATATATCAAATGGCATTGGGACGCTCAAATTGTTCTCGAACATTAAACTGCCCTGTATTGTCTATAGTAAGTTTATGTTTTTAACACATATACTTTATGATATATGTAATTCCTCCAGGTGCTTTGTGTGTTAATTTTAGGGAGTATAACCAAAAATAATTTGAATTTTGACTCTTTTGTCCTTCCAGAGGTTGAAAAAGTACCTGGAAAACAGTCAAAAATGCACAAAAGCCCGGAATGAATATCTTATCAACTTGAACACCGTGAACTCCAATCTCAATAACTACTATATCCATGACATTAGTGACCTTATTGATGTAAGTTCCTCCTTTGAAACTAAATTCAGCACAGTTATTGCTATTTATTTGTTAATTGATTTTTTTCTCCTTTTCTCCACAGTGCTGTGACCTTGGCTTTCACCTGTCTATGGGAAAGACACTGCGTGTGTATCTGCAGGCTGAAGATCGAGTGCAAACTTCTCGGCAGCAAGGCCTTCAGGCCGTAGAAGGGGCTGTGGACAACTTAGATGCACAGGCAGACAAGAACAAGTTGATGGAAATGCGCAGTGATGCATTCTGTCCCCCAGCGCGATTTGAATTTCAGCCCCATGAGGGGGATGAGGTGCGAGATCATCATCTTTCTAGCAGAATATTGCTCTATTGCACCTCATGCAGCACTGAACTTCCTCAGACTTCTAGTGCTGATCATCTCCCACTCGTGATTTCACCATACTTCTGCTCAGAGGCTTAACTAGAACCTTTAGGGCCCTGTTACCATATTTTATTTTTATTTACAGTACTATTTTTATTTTTTTACAATGTTTTAAGGAGCATTGTTGGGGTGGTTTTGGTGAAATATCAGGGATCTAAACAAACCTCTGATATTTCACCTTTTAGACTGAAAAAGAAGATTTGGGCACACAGCCCTCAACTGCACAGAATGAATGGACAGGAATAGCTCTCTACAGAGCCTCTGCCTTCAAACACAAACTGAAGCATAGTAAACACAGTTTGCGATGCTTTAGTTATGAATGGACAGTACTGATCACTATGTCTGTCCATTCAGAAAAAGAAGGGGCCAGTAAATAACACATTTACTGGCTACTTCCTCCGCTCTCCATCCTGACACATCCCCCGGGATTAGGGTGAGCCGGTAATAGCACAGGGGCAGCAGAAAGAAGCTGGATAGGAGGGTCAGTGGGGGCATATAGAGCAACTGATCCTCTCTCCTGCAGCCCCTGAACATCTGCAGAATGGAGAGGAGTATAAAAGCAGGCATTCAGCAGCTGCAGGAGGAAAGTGGTGGAGATCAGTTCCTCCATATGCCACCTGCCCTCCTATCCAGGTGTCCAGAGGGGCATCATGGAGCCCCCTGGAGCACGGGGCCAGGTTGCGATTGTGACCCCTATGACCTCAAAGCACTGTCATCTCATGTTAATACCAGCAGGAGGCTGCTGAGAAACTTAGGCAATTTGAGAACCTCATCTCATCCTATCCCTAGAGCAGGCATCTAAAACTGGTGGCCCTCCAGCTGTTGCGTAATTACTAGTTTCATCATGTCTCTGCCTGTGGGAGTTATGCTTGTAACTGTCAGCCTGGCAATGCCTCATGGGACTTTTAGTTCCCCAAAAGCTGGAGGGCCACCAGTTTAAGACCCTTGCCCTAGAGGGAACATTTTACTTCCAAAGAAATAAGCATCTCAAGTTATTTGATAATTATTTGATCCCCTGCATATTCTGTAAGTTTGCCTACTTACAAAGTAATAAAGGGTCTATAACTTTTTATCATAGGTAAATTTTAAATGATAGAGACAGAATATTAACCAAAAATCCTTAAAAAATACACATGAGACAATTGTTATAACTTGCGTTGCAGTTCAGTGAGTAAAATAAGTATTTGATCCCCAACCAACCAACAATAATTCTGTCTCCCACACAATGGCTACAGTATGTGCTCATGTGGCACACAGATTAGTCCTGTCTATTTAAGAAGGTGCTCCTAACGACAACTTGTTATGTGTATAAAAGACACCTGTCCACAGAATCTTTCTTCCATTCAAACCTCGCCATCATGGGCCAGACCAAAGAGCTGTCAAAGGACATCAGGGACAAGATTGTAGGCCTGCACAAGGCTGGAATGGGATACAAGACCATCAGCAAGATGCTTGGTGAGATGGAGATAACAGTTGGAGCGATTATTTGCAAATGGAAGAAATACAAAATAACCATCAATCGCCCTCAGCCTGGAGCTCCATGCAAGTTTTTGCCTCATGGGTAAGGGTGATCATGAGAAAAGTAAGGGATCGGCCCAGAACTACACGGGAGGAGCTTGTGAATGATCTCAAGGCACCACAAACTATTGGTAACACAATATGCCACCATAGATTCAAATCCTGCAGTGCCTGCAAAGTCCTCCTCCTCAAGAATTCACATGTTCGTCTGAAGTTTGCCGAAGAACATCTAAATGATTCAGAGAAGGATTGGGAGAAAGTGCTGTGGTCAGATGAGACCAAAATTGTGCTTATTTTACTCACTGAACAGTAACTTAATTTATAACATTTGTACCGTGTGTTTGTCTGGATTTTTGGTTAATATTCTGTCTCTATCATTTAAAATACACCTATGATAAATATAGACCCTTCATTTATTTGTAAGTGGGCAAACTCACAAAATCTGGAGGGGATCAAATAATTGTTTTCCCCACTGTTTTTGTAAAAGTCATGCACCGTGTTGGCAAATTGTTTTTTTTTTTTTTTTTTTTTAATGTCAACTGGAGAAGATCAATCTGGCTGTTTTGATTGTTTTTTGGAACAAAAACTTTACATTTAACTTTACATTTACATTCCCAATGTCTGTCTGCAGGTAACCGAGGTTCGATCTGAGCCATTGTTCCACCAAGAGTTAGTCAGTCGGTTCCGGCACATTCAGTCCAGACTGGAAAATGAGAATCTGGAAACAGAAGAGGTAATCAAGGTTTCATGACATTTTTTGCTCACCTTCCTATTTATTTAAAGTGTAACTGCAGGCAATTTTTTTTTTTTATTGGATAGAGGGATTAGAACACCTGCCAGTTTTTATTGTCACCTTCTCTATTTGTCCTGTTTACCATTTTATATATATATATATATATATATATATATATATATATATATATATATATATATATATATATATATATATATAAATATATATATAAAATGTTTTTTTTATTATTCCACAATATTTTATTGGTAAAGTGTTTACCATTATCATCGAAAGTGAAAGTAAAAAAAAAAAAAAAAAATCGCAAATGCTGGGTTGAAGAACTCAGATTCTCACCTCTCCTTCTCTCCTACTGCTCGTGCTGCTACTGAGAAATCGTTGGCTGAGGAATCCCTCTAGAATGGTTGGATTCCTGGTCCTCGGCTGTGCTCCGTTGTTGCCCCTGCTGTCCCCTACATTATTACAGTACACAGGACGAAAAAAATAAAATCAGACCAGTACATTATTTGGCCTATCTATGCATGTTAAGCCTGTATTGCAATTGAATGCGTATCCTCAGCACAACATGGGCATATACGTGTAAAGTAGCCCAAAATATGCAGACAGGATATATACTTCACTAACATTTTTTGACTCAAGTAATTCTTGGCAGTTGTCTTTTTCAATACTATTTAAAAAAATAATAATTTATGTCTGTCTTGTTTGTCCTCTTTGGGAGAATAAATTCAGCAAAGCTATCTTTTGGGGGCTGGTGTTGGAGATGCTGAGAAAGAATGCAAGATTCTTTGTTGATTATGGAACATACAACCATTTTCCCTTCATTTATTGATGGAATGTACAGCTATTGTAGCTACTACTTATCAAGCTGACCATATCCTGTTTTCAATGTTTTCATTGTCAGGTTTTTCACTTTGTGAGTGCAAAAAGAATAGGGTTGCCCCCATTTCTGATTAGCAGGGATGTCCTTTTTGGTACGACCTGTGAGGCTTTCACCACCTTGGAAAGCATGCCACCCTAGAAATCCTAAGGCAGGGATTCTCAACCAGGGTTCCATGGAAACTTAGGGTTCCTCCAGAGGTTGCTAGAGATTCCTTCAGCATTGGGCAATTTCTGCTTCTCAGATAAGTTCCCACTGACACCATTGATCTTTTTAGCTATCTGTAAGGAGGCAATTCTTCCCAATGACCACAAGTGTAAGGACCATTCCTCTCACTGACCATCACACGAATGTATCATGAGTTGTAGATTTCTAATTTTTAACAGGGGTTCCTCGAGACCGGAGAACTATCTCAAGGGTTCCTCTGTGTTGAAAAGGTTAAGAAAGTCTGTCCTAAAGCTTTTCATTGGGTTCCCAGTTTCTATGGCTAGGTGGTGAGGTCCAATGTTGGGCCCTAGCACCTGAGTGCCAGCAGCCTCGGAGGCTCTCTGCTAAAGCAGGAAATAGGTGGAGGTTTTTTGCATCATCGTTGACAAAAAGCCAAAAGCAACAAATGTACAAGTTTTTTTTTTTTTTTACTGCTCTGGAAACCTCCATCAATTTCTGTAATAAAAGGCATGGGACATTATTTTAAAAAATGGAGACCACTAAAATGCTTTCAGTTTTTATATTTCAAGAATTTAATTCAAAATTTTAAGATGATGCAAATATATATAGACAAGCAACTCTGGACATTACCAGCATATAGTCTGTCAATTGGAATCACACACCCCTGCATGATTTAAATAAAGGTACAGAGAGATGCTTTGAGTTTTGACTGAAGTACACCTAATCTGTAAATTTAGCTATGATTAAATACCTTGAAGTGAACGTCTCTATTTCCTAATGATACCCTCATAATCAAATGTTTTACATGCATGCCCCGTTTCTGCAGTATGCAGTTTAAGTAGATCGAACAGCATTATTACTATTATGCAATATACATATTTTTGCCAAAATTCTAGGACCTCATCTCCATCCCTTACCACTTCTTCTGGCTACTAGTGTACACAGAGATCAGGGACATATGACCGTCACGGGAATGGCAGATCTGTTTTTGACTTTGGGGTAGACTTGATCAGTTTTGTCTACCCCAGGTCAGGTAAAATTAATAACATTGATTATCTCATTACAATGGCATCTGAAATTCGGTGGTATATATTAGGCAGCAAGATCATGTTGTCCCTGTTGTCCCATGCTGTTGTATTGAAAGCAGAAAAAATGGGCAAGAGTTGATATTTGAGTGACTGTGACCAGATATCAAATTGTAATGGCTAGATGACTGGGTCAGAGCAACTCCAAAACGGCAGCTCTTGTGGGATGTTCTCAGTCTGCAGTGGTCAGGATCTACCAAAAGTGGCCCAAGGAAGAAAACCTGGAAACTGTTTCCAGATTGCCCACGAGAAACAACATACCTGTAGGTTGTTCACTACTTCTGGGTCTGGGGCATGTATATGTGCGCCACCCACGTCCCGCTGTGATTGGCTCCCGCTGTGTCCAATCAGCAGGTCCAACGGCCACGATGGCCGTTGGCACCCGCCAATCATTCCACATAGAGGCAGTACGAATAGAGGCAGTACGACAGTCTGCCCAAGTAAACAAGGCAGACCCCTGTTCTGCCAGAGAGATCTTATGAACTTCCAGTGATTTCCTCCAGTGTCAGCATCCCCCCCCCCCCCCCCCCCACACACAGTTAAAGCACTCTTTACCCTTTGATCGCCCCTGATGTTAACCCCTGCCAGTGTCGTTTATACAGTTACAGTACAGTTATGTAGTACTGATCATTGTATTAGTGTCATTAGTCCTCAAAAATTTTCACTTGGTATCCAATTTGTCCGTCGCAATTTCGCAGTTCACTGATCGCCACCATTACTAGTAAAAAATAGTCCAAAAATCTATTCCATAGTTTGTAGACATGATAACTTTTGCGCAAATCAATCAATATATGCTTGTTGTGATTTTTTTTTTAAATAAAAAAATATGTAGCAGAATACATATAGACCTTAACAGATAAATTAGATTTTTTTACATTTTTTTTTATTGGATATTTTTATAGCAGAAATTAAGAAATATATATATATATCGGTCTTTTTTTGTTTTTAGCGCAAAAAATAAAAACAGCAAAGGTGATTAAATACCACCAAAAGAAAGCTCTTTTTGTGGGGAAAAAAAGAATATGAATTTTTTTTGGGTACAGCTTGCCTGCGCAGCTGTCAGTTAAAGCAACACAGTGCCTTATTGCAAAAAATGGGCTGGTCATTAAGGGAGTAAAAGCTTCAGGGGCTGAAGTGGCTAATGCACATGAGGAGTGAAGGCTGGTCCAGGTAGTCCAATCCTGTAGGAAACCTACTGGAGCTCGAATTGCTAAAAAAGTTAATACTGCTTCTGATAGATGTCAGAACACACAGAGCATTGCAGTTTGTTGTTGCTACAATGGGCACATGAGCATCAGAACTGGATCACAGAGTAATGGAAGAAGGTGACCTGG
Organism: Lithobates pipiens; assembly: GCF_037356315.1. NCBI lineage: Eukaryota > Metazoa > Chordata > Amphibia > Anura > Ranidae > Lithobates > Lithobates pipiens. Next base: position 187,689,966 of record NW_027507685.1, on the reverse strand, counting down.
TCTGATAAATCACATTATCTTTTACATCATATGCATGGCTTGCTTGAGAAAGAGATGGTACCAGGATACTCTATAGGAAGTCTGATCCATGGAGGTCCCACTTTGCAACTTACAGGCCTTAAAGAATGGCTTGGTGCCATCTACGGATGGCTTGGTGCCAGTCTTGTCAGAGACCACAATGTACCTTTAGAGATCTAGTGAAGTCCATGCCGCAATGGGTCAGGCCTGTTTTGGTGGCAAATGGGGGACCTACTCAATATTAGGTGACTGGTGATAAAGTTATGGTTGATCAGTATATGTCCCATATTCCATTTTGGCATGTACAAGTGAATTCAAATTTATATCTGTATTTTATTTTTTTCCTAACATTTCTCCTTGAAGGTGAATAAGACTCTTAAAGCTACTCTGCAGTCTCTGCTAGACCTTATCGGATCCGATGACTATGACCTATCAGATGCGTTCCAGTCCAGCCAGTCTACAGAATCTCTTAAATCCACTGGATCAGACACCAGCAGTAAGACAAGCACAGCTAAGAGAAGAGCCAACCAGCAGGACACCGAGACCTTCTATGTTTCAGTGAGAACAAAATGGGTTGGATGATATTGGATGATGCTGGGCTTGTTGTGTGTTATGTGTGCAGGATTGCCAATGCATCCCTTTAATGACTGACACACATGAGTTACACATGTTCCGTGGCTGGTTGTAGGCATTCAAAGTTCTGATCAAGGCTTTTCATAGCTCCAGACAAAAATGGAAATCTCATCTTACTATGAAATGAAAAAGCCACCATCTGTAGCATTATCTTGCTCTATATTTTTGTTCTGTGGGCTTTGTAGATTTTTTGAAGGGTTGATAAATCCCTAAAACGCAGGTGATAGCTCTCACCCTTCCATCCATTGACACATGTAAAATTTATTGGCTGAAAAGAAACTTCCAGTCTTGCAGAGACTCATTTTGCAATCATAAAGCATGCTGATCAGAGCTGGACTACCTATAAGGTAACCTAGACATTTATATTTATAAGGTGCAGTGACAACATGTGAGAAGTAAATAAAAAGATAAAAAAAGTGTTAATGTGTGCACAGTGGCTAGGCCTTGACGCCTGATAACAAACATTGCTCCAGTCTAGGCCGTAAAGGAGATGTGAAGAAAAAAACAAGGGGTGTTGTGGCCATGTGCTCGTTCTCGCAATAGGGTCCCAAACCCATAGTGATACTAAGAGCACCCCTGGGCCACCACTTCCATGGGGCACTAACACCGCAGGCCTCCCCAAACCTTGGCCAGACAACCAGGAGGCATCGGGTCCCTTGGAAACACAATAGGTAAATAGGTCAAATTCCTTCCCACAGGACAGATCCCTCAGGACCCCCCATCATACCAACACCTGGGCTTGTAACAAAAGATGCTATATTTAAGATGGATGAAGATGGGGAATGACCAATGAGACTGACCTACCTCTTGCATTTACCCATCTGAATAAGTGAGAGCTGCTATAAAGGCACTTGAATTCTCTCCTGTAGCATCTGTGGACAGGAGGGTCTTGAATGCTTGCCTCACTGTCCACCTTTCACCTAATATAGGTTGATTTCCAGGATGGAACTGTCATCCTGGCAGTAGCGCCAATATCCCATGTTGGCAATGCAAGGAGTAAGCTCCTCCTATAGCGTGTGGTTATTAAATACATTATGCAAAGGAGCACGGGAACTGAATTTTAGTCAAGATTTTTAGGTACTGCAACATTTTACAGTTTGACCATTTAGCATTTTGACGGAGTCAGCTTTAACCTATACATTTTTATGAATTAGATATTTCAGAGATGTCAGTCGTTAAATGGATGACCTGCCTGTCTTGTGTAAATGCTACAAGGACAGGTGGAAAGGCCTGTGGATGGGACTAGTGAGCAGATCTGTGGATGGGACCAGTGAGCAGATCTGTGGATGGGACCAGTGAGCAGATCTGTGGATGGGACCAGTGAGCAGATCTGTGGATGGGACCAGTGAGCAGATCTGTGGATGGGACCAGTGAGCAGATCTGTGGATGGGACCAGTGAGCAGATCTGTGGATGGGACCAGTGAGCAGATCTGTGGATGGGACAGGTGGATGGATATGGGGATGGGACAGGTGGATGGATATGGGGATGGGACAGGTGGATGGATATGGGGATGGGACAGGGTGGCCGGATTTGTGGATGGGGCAAGGTGGCCGGATTTTTGGATGGGGCAAGGTGGGCGGATCTGTGGATGGGGCAAGGTGGGCAGATCTGTGGATGGGGCAAGGTGGGGATGGGGCAAGGTGGGCGGATCTGTGGATGGGGCAAGGTGGGCGGATTTGTGGATAGGATAGATGGGCAAAGCACAGGTGGTGGACCTTTATGCAAAGACTGTGTACCAACAGTTACAGGGGCATAATTAACCCAAATGGGCTGTTTTGTGTGTGACATTTTTTTAACACATTGTGAGTATGTAGCTAATATTTTCTTTCTTTTTGTGTGCTTTAGAAGCTACAAAAGTATGTGGCCGGGAGAAGCACCATTTGCAAATTACAGGCAAAGCGTGACACACTTAAAGAGGCCATAGCCAAAGGTAAGGAAGAGATGAAGACTAATTTGTGATCTCCACAATCACCATTTTCCCCACCAGTATAATAGCTTAAAGTGTATTTACACTTTTGCTGTCAAATTTGAGAAAACTACACTGTAAGTCTGTTATGTGTTACCACGCAGCGTACCTTAAAATAATTTATATCTATATATGTTTGTGTGTGTATATTGTGGTATTAGGAAGATTATACTCACGTGGTAAGTGCTTTTCTTTTTGCACCAGTCAAAACTGCACTTAAGGGCATGGCAGCCCACTCTTATTAAATAAGTTTACCTAGACATTAGTTGCCCACGCAGGGGTTCTTCCACATTAATATTAACAGTCAAAAGAAAATCGCAAGCCACCTATATCCCTTGTTGGAAACACCACTGCTCTTCCTTCCAGTCCCTCTGACTAGCTCTGCTTGTTCCCTTAGCTCTCTTAGCTTTTAGTTGCAGTGCCCTGCTGCCTTTAAATAGGGGTTCTCCTGACCCCCTGATAGGAGAGCTCCTGGCTGGGGCACCTCTGACCCCTGGGTGAGACCACCTGTCTCCCATACTGGGAGCTCTAAGCTATCCTCAGGCTTGAGTATATAACGACTCTGCACACCCGTATATTCAGACAGGCTGCAGGCACCTGGTAGAATCTGGACAAGGGATTGAAAATTCTGATCCAGAACTACAGAATCCAGAGAAAGCTAAAAATGCATCTTTCTCTGCTCAGAAATTACCCTAAACTGTTAGTGAAAATCCTGTGTCTTATTTTCCCCCAATTTCACAGTGATTTGTTCTGCCACAATATATATTATATAATGTATATATCAATTGTACAGTATCGTGGGTTATAGACTGGTTCCTACAGGTGATTGGACACTGGCAAAGCTTTGAATGACATGCCCCCTGGGACCGTTCCCCTATCACTTTACCCCACTCCGTGAGTCCTAAGGTTATGGATCTCTTCTCTCTTACAGAGAAATCACTCTTATCTTAGCTAGTTTATTATTTTAATTCACATTCTTCAATCAACTCTTTACTGTCTTCTAATACAACAATAGAAGCAGAACATTGGGATTGGTGCAACCTCAGTAAAACTAAGTTTCCCCTTATTAAAATACAATGGAGAAGCAGAGCGCCTAGATCTTTAGCTCTTTGCTAGGACTGTCATTGCTCAAATCTAGTTTAAAACTGACCATGAGATTTACCATCACAGTACACACAGTGTTAATTATGGTAGACATTAAAGTGGTTGTAAACTCAAATGCCCACAATTAATTTATCCCCCATGCTTTTGCTCTTTTACCACTGCAGTGTGTGTGTTTTTTTTTTATAATGGTAAATACCTTTTTCTGTGCTCTGTTTTGCGGTCACGTGTCCTCCCTCTGCTTTTCATCCTGATCTAAGGCCTGATTTACACCTATGCATTTTAAGTGCTTTTTTCATTTGCAAATTTGCACTACAGTCCATTTAACATGGTTTCCTATGGAACACGTTCTGTAGTACAAATCTGCAAAATGCAAAACCACTAAAAATGCATAGGTGTGAATCTGGTCTAAGGGAGCCAAGTGGGAGGGGCTGAGTTTCCCTTCTGACATCTGTAAGATATGTCAGAAGGGGAATCTGTGCTCTCTGACCTTGTGTCCACACAGTGTTTATTGGTGCTGTGCCGGTCACATCTAAAAAAATAAAAACATGTATGCATCATAAAAAATAGAGGAAGTACAACTGGGGGTATCAATAGTGGAGAAGGATCTGGGTGTTCTGGAATATTATAAGCTTAACATGCAATGCCAAGATGTGGTTTCTAAAGCAAACAAAATAATTTCTTGCATTAAGGGAGGTATGGACTCCAGAGATGGAAATAATTTTACCCCTGTACATATCATTAGTGAGATACAGTTCAGTTTTGGGCACCAGTTCTCAATAAGGATATCTGGGAACTGGAGAAAGTGCAGAGAAGGGCAACCAAACTGATAAGAGGCATGGAGGAGCTATGAGGAAAGATTGAAGGAACTGAATGTATTCTCTCTTGAGAAGAGGAGATTAAGGGGGGATATGATCAACATGTACAAATACATAAGTGATCCATATAGAGAACTTGGTGTAGAGTTATTCACTTTCAGGTCATTACAGAGGTCAAGGGGACTCTCTTTATGTCTGGGGAAATGAGATTTAGCCTCCACATATGGAAAGACTTCTTCACAGTAAGAGCTGTGAAAATGTGGAATAGATTCCCTCAAGAACTAGTTCTGGCCAGTTCAATAGATGTTTAGGTACATGTTTTAAAAAAGGCCTGGATTCTTTCCTAAATGCACAAAATATACCTGGATATTCATAATTATAGGTAATACCACCAGGGGCAGTTTAACCAGGAAATATCTGATTGTCTTCAGGTGATCCAGAAGGAATTTTTCCCCTGCTGGAGCAAATTGGGTCATGCTTCAAAGGTTTTATTCTGGATCAATTGTGGGTGTAGGATTATGTTTATAGAGTTTTTCTAATTATGCAACTATGTAATTAAAACTTAAATTATGTAATTACACAACTGAAACTTTTGGATCTTGAAATGCTTTTAAAAATTCTCACATTTTCCATTTTTCCTCCACAGCAGCTGAATCGCACAGTAAAATCTCTGGGTACGTATACTGTCAGTGACTGGAATGAAGGGTGGGGCAATTGATGTCACCATATGTAACCAATATTCATTACCACCGCAAGAATTCTGCATGGCAGGGTTGCAACTTTTTGGGAGAGATTTTCTAAAACTGGCGTGCGCAGAATCTGGTGCAGCTGTGCAAAGTTGCCTCAGCTTCTAACTTTGGCTTGTTCAGTTAAGACAATAAAATCTGGAAGCTCATTGGTTTCAATGCAGAACTGCCCCAGATTTTACACACCAGCTTTAGTAAATCCCTTTGTGCCTTAAAGTGAATCCAAAGTCATATGTTTATTTATAGCTTTGGATAGAGTAGGGGAGTTCTAAAACCTCTGTCAGGTTTTTATTGTGCAAAAGCATTTCCAAGAGGCACTGGCCCCTTTGTTCAATAAAACAGAGAAAACATAATTATCAAATGAGCTCACTGGCTCTGGTGAGGCTGCTGACATAAAGCAAGGTGGTAGGTACCCAGAATGAGATTCAAAATATAACAAACCCAACCCAAATGGAAAAACGTCCAAGTCGCTTTAATAATTAATCAAGACCATTTGCTTTATTATATTAACAATTGGATTCACAGTATGTAGGTATATCATATACACCTATCAGCCATACCATTATGACCACTGACAGGTAAAGTGAATACCATTGATTATATCATTACAAGGTCAGTTGAAAGTGGTTGGGATATATCAGGCAGCAAGCAAATATGTTGACCCTTATGTGGGGTACAAACCTCTCCAAACAAAAATTTTGGAAGGAAAAAAAACTCCAAAATTGTTATTGTACGTGAACAGAACTAACAGCGTTTGTGTCTACTGTTTTTGTACAGTTTTCATACAAGCGGATATAAAAGACTCATGATCAGAAATATTACACAACAAAAACAAACCCTTTGTCATTTGAGAATTTTCGTACAATTGGTTCCATCCTTGGTTTCGACCTGCTGTGAAAGATGGATGAAAACCAGGTGATAGTTTGTCTGATTTTCTTATAGCTTGTACTGTGCTTTAAGCTGATGTGTTTAAAGCAGAAAAATGGGCAAGCTTAAGGTTTTAGGCAATTTTGACAATGACCAACTTATGATGGCTAGTTGATTGGGTCCGAGCAACTCAAAAACTGCAGCTCTTCTGGAATGTTCCTGGTCTGCAGTGGTCAGGATCTACAAGAAGTGATCCAAAGAAGGAAAATCGCCAAACTGGCGAAAGAGCCATGGGCAGCCAAGGCTCAATGATGCATGGGGGAGGGGAGGCTGATTTGTGTAGTCTGATCCAGTAGAAGAGCTACTGTAGCTCAAATTGCTAAAATAAAGTTTAATTCTGGTTCTGATAAATATCAGAACACACAGTGCATCACAGTTTGTTGTGTAAATGGCTTGAGGAACACAACAACAAGTTTCAGGTGCTGACTTGGCCTTCAAATTCTCCAGATGTCAATCCAATCAAGCATCTGTGGGATGTGCTGAAAAAACAAGTCCAATATGTGGAAGCTCCACCTCACAACTTACAGGACTTAAAGGATCTGTTACTGACAGCTTGGTGCCAGATACCACAGCATATCTTTGGAGGCCTAGTGGTGTCCATGCCTTGATGGGTTATGGTGAGGGGTCATAATATTATGGCTGATTGATGTATGTTTATGGGTATATACCCTTTTTAGGTTTATTTTCTAGCCCTGATGAAGGGCGGAATGTAATAGTCACCAAAATGCAATGCCTGTTTTATGTAGTCATATAATGAATAGTTTCTAGGCGTTTATTAATATCTAAAAACCTGCTAGGTACTATTACCATCTCTATGGGTGCCAACCAGTACTGAAAGTGAGGTAAAATCCAAAGGTTGAGTTGTCACCAGAACAGGAATAGAGGGGGAAATCTTCCAGTGGGACCACTTGCTACGGAGACAACTGTCTACAGCTTTTCTTAATTTGAAGAGATCTCCTCTTACTTCCCGTTGTGTCTCCGGGAAAGGAAGTGAAGGTCATTCTCCCTAATGGGACAAAGACTGTAACAAAAAACTGGCAGGGGTTTTCTGCATTCGTATTCTATCCAAAACTAAAAAAATGGGGCTTTGATCATTAGTAGTTCCAAAAAGAATAAAATAATACCTGACCATAGCAACATATTCAGATGTATTCAGTAAAACAGTGCACGGAGCAACCAATCAGTATCCACCTTGCTTTGATCTGGCTTTACTAAAGTGAATTTTTATTGTTTGCTAAAGGCTATTTTCCTTTTTTCCCTCATGCTTTGTTTCTTGCACTGTTTATGGTCTATGACCGGATGTCATTGGTTAGATTTTTCAATATGTATTTATGTAAACACAATAATATATACAAGCTTTTGACAAATACTTATTGTTAACAGGCCAAGCAGCTGACTTCTGACTAGTCATGCTAAATGAACTGGATGCTCTTGTTAAAGGATCGGTCCATCCAAAAGTGACTTATTAGTTTTAGGTGGATGCTGTGGGTGGGTATAAAAAACACTCATGAGCTTCTTTATGGTGCTTATAGACTTTAGAGGACAGTTTAATATCTAGAAAATATTTGATTAATAGGAGATATAGATTAAACATACATGTTTGGGTTGCCCAGGTATATATGTTTAGAAATATGGAGTTATAGGAAGACTGCAAAATCACAGCCTTGCACATTCACAAGCATATTTTATCTTTTTCCCCTTGAGATGTGCTGATGCTTATAGACATGACATTGTTACCATCTCCTGCCAAAATTGGCACATGGCCTCTGCACATGAGTGGCCAGCTTTATTACCACCTTGCTGCAGCTAGGTCGTCTCACTTTTAGCCTTTAGGTTTTACCAAGAATGCAATCAGTGGGGTTTAGACTTCCATTTTGGACTTTGTGGTGGTTAGATTTGGGTGCAGAGCATCCCCAAAGTCTTCTAGACAGAAGAAGAATAAGGGGAATATAAGTCACTTGCACCTACCCATTACTGATAAATATATTTTGGGTGGACTGAAACTTTAAAAAGTCTTGGCTTAAAAATGTTCTTAAATCCAGATTCCTGTGCCCGAAAAATTATTACACTGTATAGTCTCCTCTCCGGTGACCCATGTCTCCTACATTTGATCTATTCTTGGAATGCACTTTTCAGCATTTGACACTTCCAGGAATTTTTGGATGCCCTCACCATACTTCGTGGTTCCTCCTTTCAACTCCTACACCACTGCTGTGATGTAGAGTTTGAAGGCAGAGAGGAAAACAAGCATCTGACTTTCCCGAAAGTGTATTTTGGAGGCAGCATCCCTGGAAGGAATGAAGCAAAAGTAGGAGATACAAGCCAATGGAGAGGTGGGTTTCATTTTTCTTCTATTGCGGAAACCTGGATTTAGGACTTTTTTGAGACTTGGTAGGGTCAATTAGAAAGACATTAGTACTCTCAAATATTAGAGACTGAAATTGAATATAGCTAGGAAAACCAGTGTTACCCAGAGTATCCAGCTTCTTAAAACCCAAATATTTCACCTCTATATCTAACTATTACTGGGCTTCTGCTATCTGAGTACTGGGTACAGTACTTGGCAAAAGTTTTAAGCAGGTTTGAAGACATGCTGTAAACTAAGAATGCTTTCAAAATAGATATTTTAAATGTATTTTTTTTTAATCGATAAAAAATAAAGAAAGTGAGTTAACAGAAGAAAAATATAAATCAAATCAATATTTGGTGTGACTACGATTTGCCTTCAAACCAGCATCAATTCTTAGCCCTTGTACACACGGTTGGGGATTCCGTTGGAATGTTTCCTATTGGAGTGTTTTGTCGGGTATATTCCCACTGTGTGTGGTCTGCATCGGACTGTTTCCGTCGGAATATGCGACGGACCAACTTTTCCAACTTGCCGGAAATATTTTCCGACAAAATGCTCCGATCGGACATACTCCGATCATGTGTAGAGAATTCCGATCTGACAAAGTGCCACGCATGCTCAGATCAAATTCCTACACCAAAGCTATTGGCTACTAGCGTGAACGTAATTCCCGTCGTAACGAAATAACGTAATCACGTTGGATTTTCCGACAACTTTGTCCGACCGTGTGTATGCAACAGTTTCGGACAAAATCCGACGGATTTGGTTGTCGGAATCTCCGACCGTGTGTACAAGGGCTTACACTTGCACACTTTATACACTTGCACAAAGTCAGAGATTTTGCAGGATTAGAGTCAGGTGTATGATTAACCAGTTATACCAAGCACATGCGAATGATCATCAATTTCATATGTAGATTGAAACACAGTCATTAACTAAAATAGAAACATCTGTGTTGGAGGCTTAAAACTAGGTGAGAAACAGCAAAACTCTGCTACTAAGGTGAAGTCATACACCATGGCAAGACTGAGCACAGCAACAAGACACAAGGTAGTTATACTGCATGAACAAGGTCTCTCCCAGGCACAGATTTCAAGATGTGCTCTTAGCTTTTTGAAGAAGCACAAAGGAACGAGTAACGTTGAGGGCAAGGAAACTTAATGCAGCAGATGAGACTCCTCATGCTTACTTCTCTTCCACATCGGAAGATGTACAGCAGTGCCATCAGCACAGAAATGGTGGAAACCATTTGGACCCAGGTACACCCATCTACTGTTCAGAGAAGTCTGGCCAGAAGTAGTCTTTATGGAAGAACTGCGGCCACAAATCCATCCCTTCAACATTGAAACAAGCGACTCAACTATGCAGGAAAACGGGAGCGTTGAATACTTTATTGATTGGTCCCAAATGTATTATGCAGCAGGTCAATGACCCCAAACATACAGGCAATGTCATTAAGAACAATCTTCAATGTAAAGAAAATCAAGGAGTCCTGGAAGTGATGGTTTGGTCCCCAGAGCCCAAATCTCAATGTCCTTGACTCTTTATAGGATTACATGAGGAGACAGAAGGATTTGAGGTAGCCTACATCCATAGAAGATCCGTGGTTAGTTCTCCAAGATGTTTGGGACAACCTGCCGAGTTCCTTCAAAAACTGTGTGTAAGTGTACCTAGAAGAATTGATGCTGTTTTGAAGGCAAAGGATGGTCATGCCCTTTGATTTGGATTTTTTTTCTGTTCATTTACTTTCCATTTTGAAAAAAAAAAAAAAAACGATTAACACTTATTTCTGAAAGCATCTTAAGCATATTTCTGTAGCACCTTAATTGGCAACATTTTTCACACTTGCCTAAACATTTTGGACAGTAGTGTAGATTAAAGTTCTCAACAGTGGTGAGTGTGAACTTTTTTGTTCCTGTGTTACTTACAGTACCCAATAAGTAACCAATCAGATTTTAGTGAAAGATGAATAATATGGATTACTGCCAGTTCCTTTTGATTAAGCCCAATAGTACTGCCAAATTCAGAAAACACTGTTAATAAAATCATAATGCAAAATGTTTTTGATAAAAATGTCACACGTTGAATTTTTTTGAGGCAGTTCAGCATTACTGAACCATATAACATTTTTTAAGTATAGAAAAAATCTAATTAAAAAAAAACAAAAGTTAAATGGTTAGTATTGGGTTTATTTAAAGTGCAAATTGCAGATTTAATTTTTTTTTTTATTTAAAGTTAAACTCCATGTTGAAAGGTAAATACACAAACAAGATATAAGAGAGCTGTTTTATCTACCAATGGATTTGTGTTTCTGCCCGTTTAGTCCTGAGATTTATGACTCTGCCACACATAGCCCTGAGACCTGATTTTCCTCTGCTGTAGTTTAGTATCACCTACAGGTCTTGTCCCTCCCCAGCCTATGACTGAACAGTGAAAGAAGAAGCAGCTAACTGATGGGCTAATCTCCCAGTCACTCTTCTCCGTCCTCCTATCAGCACATTTCTTGTTACTCATTGTTTTGCTTTTCTCATTCCCAAACTGAGCTCTGCTGTACAGGGATTGCTAGAGAAAGATAACAAGTCAAATTCAAATGTTTACACATTTTGTTTAAAAAAAAAAGACGCATTAAAAAATACACAGCTGTATAATTGGTGTATTTTAAATCTGCTTGGAGTTCAACTTTAACCTATTTTCTTACAGTAGGCAGACTTTGACTACGATGAGGGAAAAAAAGTATTTGATCCCCTGCTGATTTTGTACGTTTGCCCACTGACAAAGAAATGATCAGTCTTAATTTTACTGATAAGTTTATTTTAACAGTGAGAGACAGAATAACAAAAATATCCAGAAAAATGCATTTCAAAAAAGTTATAAATTGATTTGCATTTTAATGAGTGAAAATATTATTTTTTGACCCCTTCGCAAAACATGTACTTGGTGGCAAAACCCTTGTTGGCAATCACAGAGGTCAGACATGTCTTGTAGTTGGCCACCAGGTTTGCACACATCAGGAGGGATTTTGACCCACTCCTCTATGCAGATCCTCTCCAAGCCATTAATGTTGCGAGGCTGACGTTTGGTAACTCAAGCTCCCTTCACATATATTCTATGGGATTAAGGTCTGGGGACTGGCTAGGCCTCTCCAGGACCTTAATGTGCTTCTTCTTGAGGCACTCCTTTGTTGCCTTGGCCATGTGTTTTGGGTCATTGCCATGTTGGAATACACATCCACGACCCATTTTCAATATACTGACTGATGTAAGGAAGTTCTCACCCAAGATTTGATGGTACATGGCCCTGTCCATCATACCCTTTGATGCGTTGAAGGTGTCCTGTCCCCTTAGCAGAAAAACCTCCCCAAAGCATAATGTTTCCACCTCCATGTTTGACGTTGGGGATGGTGTTCTTGGGGGTCATAGGCAGCATTCTTCCTCCTCCAATCATGACGAGTTGAGTTGATGTCAAAGAGCTAAATTTTGGTCTCATCTGACCAAAATACTTTCACCCAGTTCTCCTCCGAATCATTCAGATGTTCATTAGCAAACTTCAGATGGGCCTGTACATATGCTTTCTTGAGCAGGGGAACCTTGTGTGCCCTGCAGGATTTCAGTCCTTCACGGTGTAGTGTTACCAATTGTTTTCTTGGTGACTACGATCCCAGCTGCCTTGAGATCATTAACAAGATTCTCCTGTGTAGTTCTTGGCTGATTCCTCACTTTTCTCATGATCATTGAAACTCCACGATGTGAGATGTTGCATGGAGCCCCAGACCGAGGAAGATTGATGGTTATTTTGTGTTTCTTCCATTTGCGAAAAATTGCACCAACTGTTGTCACCCTCTCACCAAGCTGCTTGGTGGTGATCTTGTAGTCCATTACAGCCTTGTGTAGGTCTACAATCCAGTCTCTGACATCCTTGGACAGCTCTTTGGTCTTGGCCATGGGGGAAGAGATTGGAATCTGATTGTTTGCTTTTGTGGACAGGTGTCTTTATATACAGGTAATAAGATGAGATGAGGAGCACTCTTTAAGACCCCTTTCACACTGGGGCGTTTTTCAGGCGTTTTTCATGCGCTTTAGCGTTAAAAAAAGCGCCTGAAAGAAGCTGCAACTGCAATCCCAATGTAAAAGCCCGAGTGCTTTCACACCAAGATCCCTTTCACACTGGGGCGTTTTTCAGGCGCTTTAGCGTTAAAAAAAGCGCCTGAAAGAAGCTGCAACTGCAATCCCAATGTAAAAGCCCGAGTGCTTTCACACTAAGGCGCTGCGCTGGCAGAGCGTCAAAAAAAGTCCTGCAAGCAGCTTCTTTGCAGCGCTTTTGGAGCAGTGAATACAACGCTCCTAAAATGCCCCTTCCCATTGAAATCAATGGGAAGTGCTTGTAAAACGCCACGAAAAACACCTGAAAAACGCTACTGGCAGCAGCGTTTTGTGGGCACTTTTAACCCTTTATTTGGCCACTAGCAGGGGTTAAAAGCGCCCCATTAACGCTCGAAAAACGCTGGTAAAGCGCTGCTAGTTTAAGCGGCGCTTTACGAGCGTTTTTCGGGCGCTGACATTTCACATTGGGACTGCAGATGAGGCTTCTTTCAAGCGCTTTACAGGTGCTTTTTTTAACGCTGAAGCGCTTGAAAAACGCCTGAAAAACGCCCCAGTGTGAAAGGGGTCTAAGGGAATGCTTCAATCTCCGCTCGTTACCTGTATAGTAGACACCTGGGAGTCAAAAATCTTGCTGTTTGATAGGAAATCAAATACTTATTTCACTCATTAACCACTAGAAGACCAGCTGCTGCAGTTATACTCCCCTGGGCAAATCGTCGTAGCTGTAAGTTGACAGCTTTAAGACTGCTAGGGGGCATGCGCGCCACACTGACAGAGTCGATGCATGTGCTCGGCAGCTGCAATATCCACCGGGGCACTCGCTCCTGAGAGAGTCAGACGGGAGATCTGTCAATGTAAACAGACAGATCTCTGTTCTGTCAGGAGAGAGGAGACCGAGCTGTTGTTCATATTAAGTATGAACAACGATCAGTCTCCTTTCCCAGGCAGTCCCATCCCCCCACAGTAAGAATCACTCCCTAAGACACACATTTAACCCCTTAATCACCTCCTAGTGTTAACCTCTTCCCTACCAATGACATTTATACAGTAATCAACTGCTATTTTTAGCTCTAATCGCTGTATAAATGTCAATGGTCAACCGTAGAAGTACCGCTAAAAATCGCAGATCGCCGCCAATACTAGTAAAAATTTGTAATAAAAATGCCATAAATATGTCCCCTATTTTGTAGATGCTATATCATTTTTGCGCAAACCAATCAATAAAACACGCTTATTGCGATTTTTTTTTTCTAATTATATGTAGAAGAATACATATTATGTTTATTTTATTTTTTGGGGGAGAATATTTATTATAGCAAAAAGTAAAAAATAGTGCCTTTTTTAAAAAATTGTCGCTATTTTTTTCTTTATAGCGCAAAAAATAAAAACGCAGAGTTGATCAAATACCACCAAAAGAAAGCTTTATTTGTGGGGAAAAAAAGAAATCAATTTTGTTTGGGTACATCATCGCACGACTGCGTAATTGTCAGTTAAAGCGACGCAGTGCCATATCGCAAAAAATGCCCTGGTCATTAAGGGGGCAAATCCTTTTGGGGCTTAAGTGGTTAAAATCAATTTATAATTTTTTTGAAATGCGTTTTTCTGGATAATTTTCTTTCTTTGTCGGTGGGCAAATGTACAAAATCGGCAGGGGATCAAAAACTTTTTCCCCCTCACTGTAGTTATTTTGGACTACTGCACATGATATTAGCCAGGATATGCATTTCCCTGTAATATATCCATAAATATTGGTGTATTTGATGCTTATTCTATGTATTTTTAGCAAGCTTTGTGTATGGGTGAATTGTATGTCACACGGTTGCTTTCAGGCTGCAGTCCAATACCAGTAAATCACAGAGGGCGAAAAGGCAGCGACCGTCATCCCAATATAACTACAAACTGTTTAACGGGGATTTGGAGGAGTTTGTGAAGGTACCCCCCGCGTGTGCTGCCCATATTCTTTGCTTTCTGATTCAGCTTGTGTTATATTTGGGGTAACCACTGCCGTGTCGCTCTTCCCAGAAGCCTTTGCTGCATAGCTCTCTATCTGTCAATGCAAACCTCTGCCACTTCAGTGCCGAATGATCTGATAATCTGAGCTTCTCTATACTGTATGTCTCCACAAATGCTTGAATAACCTCAATATCTCACATGCCGTTCATAGGCCTTTCTGATGCTATTTGTAGGATCTTCTTTTTTGTATCTCTTTCATTGTTTTACCTTTAAGTATATCTTAGTTTGCTATTTTTTTTCATGAAAATTTTTGAAATAATAACCAACAATAATAATAATAATATAATATAGAATAATTGCTAAAAAGGCTATTGCCATAGGTGAAGGATTATGTATATGGGATTGTATGTTTTTTTTTTGTTTGTTTTTTTGTTTTTTTTAACTGGATGGACTATCTTTTTTCAACCTGACTAACTATGTAACTAATAATAACCTTTTCATTATTGTTATAATTATTTTCATTTATAATTTTATTATTTTCGATTTTGGGGTTGATTTACAACTGGTTCACACCACAAAAACGCACTCCAGATCTGTTTCAGATGCATTTCTGCATGCGCATTTTTAACCACTTTAAGACCTGGCCTCTTTTTCAGACTCTGTGTTTACAAGTTAAAAACTGTTTTTTTTGCTCCAAAATTACTTAGAACCCTCAAACATTATACATTTTTTTTCTAACACCCTAGAGAATAAAATGGTGGTTGCTGCAATAACTTTCTGCCACAGTAGTCTTACAAGCGCACTTTAAAAAAACATACAATTTTTGAATTAAAAAATAAGGCAACAGTAAAGTTAGCCCAATTTTTCATATTAAAATTGAAAGATAATGTTACTCTGAGTAAATTGATGCCAAACATGTCACGCTTCAAAATTGCGCCTGCTCGTGAAATGGTGACAAACTTTTATCCTTAAAAATCTCCATGGGCGACATTTAAAAAATTCTACCGGTTGCATGTTTTGCATTACAGAGGAGATCTAGGGCTAGAATTATTGCTCTCGCTCTACCGATCGGGGCAATACCTCGCATGTATGGTTTGAACACCGTTTTCATATGCATTTTCTTCTGCACGCAAGCTCAGCGGGATGGGGCACGTTTAAAAAAAAAAAAGTTTTTCTTATTTATTTTACCTTTTATTTTATATTTTTACACTGTTTAAAAAAAAAAATAATTGTGTCACTTTTATTCCTATTACAAGGAATGTAAACATCCCTTGTAATAGAAAAAAAACATGACAGCACCGCTTAAATATGAGATCTGGGGTCAAAAAGTCCTCAGATCTCATATTTGGACTTAAATGCAAAAAAAAAAAAAAATTGTCATTTTGAAAATAACAAAAAAATGTGCCTTTAAGAAGTATGGGCGGAAGTCACTTTTGACGTCGCTTCCGCCCTGCTATGGTATGGAGACGGGTGGGCCATCTTCCCCTCACTCATCTCCATACCGGGAGAACAGACGCGATTGCCTCCTCCGCTGCCGACATCTCCAGTAAGAGGCGGAGGCGATAAAAGTGATCTTGCGGCGAATCCGCTTCAGAGACCACTTTTATCTTGTAGCCGGCCGAATACGGGGATACCAAGGTTATGCCGTAACGATAATATCCGTCCCCAAAGTAGGGACGTACATCGGCATGTGGCGGTCGGCAAGTGGTTAATGCGTTTTGATGCATTTCCAGA